>NW_024581741.1:0-35074 GCF_017639235.1 Corvus kubaryi
AGGAAAAAAAAGCACAAAGATGTAGCTTGCAACAATACCTGCGATGGTCCTTGCTCTCTCCTCTCTCTCCTGCTGGCTCGCTCTCCTCCTCTTCCAGAGCACAGTAGCCAGATTAGATCCTTAGAAAAAAAAATGTGAGAAATAGCACAATTCTCCTTTTTTTTTTTTTTTCTTCCCTTCTCAGCAGCCCTTCTGAGCTCCTTCACTAACCATTATTCATAGACCACTAGGGGATATAAGGTAATTAGAAACGGCCCTATAGCATCCAGCCTGAAAATGTAATGCCAGCGGTAGGAGTGGTGGAGGGCTCTGGCTGCGGGCGGCTCCGGCAGAAAGTGCTCGCTGGAGCTGGGGACCGAGGTGAGAAGTGGGGTGGAGGAGAGGGCGAGCGGCAGCGACAGAGACCAGGGTGGCCAGGGACACCGAGCGGCACGGGTTTGGGTTGGGTTTGGGGATGGTTTGGGGTTTGGTTGTTTTTTGGGGGTTTTCTTTTTTGGGGGGGGGGGATTTTTTTGTATTTTGGAGTGGGCTCGCCGTGCCCGTGTGAGCCGTGCTGGGGCTGCGTGTGTGTGTGTGTGCGCGTGTGTGTGTGTTTGTGCCAGGAATAGCAATCAGCAGAGGCAGCACACAGAGCGCAAAAATGCCATCATGCAGGGTCAACAGAAAGCTGCAGACATTTTTTTTTTTCTCTCTCTCTTTTTTTTTTTTTTTTTTTGTAGGCTTAATCCTCTGGAGCGGGGGAGAGGGAAAAGGAGGAGGCTGCTGCCTTCTTTATAGTTTTGATTTTTTTTCCTCTTCCAACCTCGTAGGATCAGATTAACCCCCCCTCCCCTCCACGCACACACACACACTCTCCAGCCCCAGCGATCCCAACCCTCCGCCAGCACTGCACCGGGAGATGCCGGAGTCGGCGCAGGGTGGGATGCGGGTCTGGCCGCCGCGATGAGCTGGGTGGGATGAGCTAGGTGGGCTCGGCAGGGAAGCAGAGCAGGAGGGAGGCAGCGCGGGGAGGGGGGGAGGTGGAGGCAAATGAACAAATCACACCTGCAGCTTTCTGCGTGCCGGAGCCAGCTGCAGCCCAGGCAGCGACCGGCAGGAAAAATCCAGGCGCGCGGGCTCCCAGCACCATCATCTGCGGGGATTTAGGTGCACGGTGAGCTGGTGGCAGCTCATCGCCGGGAGCGATTGATTTTGGGGAGGTTTATTATTAGCAGGAGGGGAAAGGGAGGTGGTAACAAAGAGCAACCCTTCCACACACACTGATTTTTCCAAGGGGTAAATAAAACCCGTCGCAGAGGTGAGGAGGGGGAGGTGGTCCCCTCGCCGAAGGACGCAGAGCTATGGTGGCCCTGGCACACCGGGGCACCCGTGCCCTGCCGCCGGCGGTGCCGGGATCGCTGCCGCGCAGCTCCACGCCCCAGCTCCTGCCCGAAGGGCGCAAACGCCCAGCCCTGCCTCCTCCCACGACTCCGCTCTGAGCCTCTCGTTAATTGAACTAAAGCTGTTCACCTTGATAACGCAGCACGGCAGCAAGTTTCCGAGCCATACGCGGGGGGCTGGAGAGCTATTTGATCCACTTCCAAGGCGCTGCCTTTCAATTCAACCCCTTGCTCTTGAAGGATGGATAACCAGGCCCTCTCTTTTCCCTGTTAATTACTCGAGATAGGAGGCATCAAGCTGCAAACCAGACCAAACCTCATAAGGGGACACAGCACCTGCAAAAGCAGACTGCTTGTTCTCGTCTCCCCTGTCCTTTTCCTCCCCATAATCATCCCCATCCCCATCGCAGACCCAGCCTGGCTGTTTGTAGGTAATACACCACAACATGCTCCCAGCCACCTCCAACTTCACACATGCCTCTGCAGGATGGTAAATCAAGCTGGGACCTCATGGCTCTCCAGGGACTTGGTGTTACTCCCCCTAATCACCAATCTGCCCTGCCCTTCACAGGGAAGAGCCTGGCACTGTTTGGCACCACAAGCCGTGACTACCACCCTAGTAAAGCCAAGGTGGGATGGACCCAAAGGACGTCACCCCCAGCTTCTCCTCTGGGACTGAGAGAAGACTAAAGGATTTGTTATTTTTACACTGCAATCCAATAAATTCAACAATCTGGTCCATGTTCTTTCCCAGCTCTGATATGTTTGAAATCCCCACCTCCAGGAGTCCTGTGATTTCAGGAAGACCTCAGCCCTGCTCTCCTCAAACCCTGACCTCACCGTGGGGAGAAAGGTTGAAACCACAAGCCCCAGAGAGCCCCATATGCAAATTAAATCACCACCAAACACTTTGGTTATTAAACACCGTTATTTTTCTGGAACATTTATAGTTCTGCACCTACAATTTACGGGTTCAAAAAGGCTGATTTCATGACTTCTCAGCACTTCTGAGGTGTCAACACCCACATCACCTCTGTTTGCATGACACGGTCATGTCTATCTAAGCCCAAGCACTGGCTGGGTGGGAGACCACCACCTCTAACACCAATTAACTTTACTCATTAAAACCTCTAAGCTCAATTGTGCAGATGGAAAAGTTGCCATCCCCTTGATAAAATCTGGATCCAGAGCATCCTGGAGCAGATCTCACCCTGAGCTACCTCAAAACAGCATGATCAGCATCAAAAAGCCTCTTCTGTCTTCCCTGCTATGAGAGCAGGGCTCACCTTGCTGATCAAAGTTGGAGGCTTCCCTGGACATAACCCTGCACCTCCTGCCCCGGAGAAGCTAAAAACTAATGACTCATTGCAATGTTATTTCTGGAGCTGCTAAAACAAAGGCACTCTGGCTCCCTTGGCTCCCTCTCCCCTCGGCGTCTCACCGCTTCGACCTAAATGATAAGGCAATCTGAGAAAACTGAGCTTTTCCCCACCACCCTCCTCTTTCATCTGGCCCTGACATGAGTGGCCAACCCAGGGTCCAAGGACCTCCCCAATACCTACACGGGATGCTCTAAGCTGGCTGTTTCTCATTCATCTTTCTTTCATCCCTCCTCCTGGCTGATTTTCCCTCAGCCCCACTCCCAACCATCCCAGTGGATTGCTTTCTTCCCCTGGCCCAGGCGCCACCGTGTGCCACACACCCCACACATGTGGTGTCTCCTCGCAGGCAGGGAGCAGCAGCCCTGCCCCAGCTCTCATCAAGCTCCGTGCATCGGCTCTGAGCGGATCCGATGGATTTTAATTTCCTAACTTTGCCCTTCGGGCTATTTCTAACGAGCTTCCTCACGCTTAAAAAAAAAATAAAATCCTTCATCTTGCAGTGCGGTGTCAGAACAGCAACACTCGGGATGACTGTGCCTGCGAGGAGGCTGGAAATTAATTATATCACAGTGGCTTTAGGTAGGGATCCATCCACTGACCTCCTCATCCAGCTCCTGTCTGGGACCCAGGGAACAGCCAGAAATCCCCTCTCAAAGCAAACAGGCTTTTTTTGGCCTTGAAAAATGTATTTTCGTGGTGTGATGTTTGGTCCGTGCAGCACAACCCTGGGCACAGAGCCATCACTGTCCTCCTGTGACCCCGTGTCCCCCTCATACCCCACATCCCCAGCCTTGAGCCCCCTTGTGTAGCCTCTTCCTGCAGCACCGGGTCCATCCACCCTCCTGGACTCATCCCTCCCACTGGGAGGGAAGAATCAGTCCTGGGCGCCTTAATTTCCACTAATCAGATGTTTTAATGAGTTTCTTAGCGCCCAGCACATCCCACTTCCCACTACCACCCCCTCCGAGGCCGGGCCCGCTCCCGCGCCATGCCGAGGCCCCTGACATCTCGAAGGCTTTCCTTGGTGGGAGAGCAGCGATTATTTCTCTCAAAAGGTCTCTTATAATGGAAACCATCTCTGCATCCCTCCTTGGTCTCCTCCTGCCGTGACCCAGGCTCCGTCGAGAGGAGCTCTGCTCCAAGGCAGCGCCGTGTTTCCATGGAAAGAGTGAATAGCAGAGTCTTCCCAGTGGTTTATTAGAATTCCTTTTACTTCGATGGAGAGTTTTAGAGCAAAGTAGAAAGGCTTTAATGTGGGGCTAATGGAGCCCCTGGGAAGTCCAGGAAGGAAATCTCCCCTGGAGAAGAGGAGGCGTGAGGAGAGGGAGGGCAACTTTCAAGACAAATTCCTGGACAGGTTGAAATTTTTTTGCAGGAGCCATCTCAGGCAGCGAGAAATGGAAACGAATGTTTGTTTTATTTTTAACAGATGTTACAAAAGACCTGCCAGTAATTCAGCAAACGATGCAAAACCTAGATCCCACTCACTTTTCCTGGTATGTCTTCCATCCCCTCCCTCTTCTGCTCGGTACAAACGCTTATTTGCATTTAGCATATCATATTTAAAGAAAAATAAAAATATTAAGCAATAAAATAACAATCATACACCACTTCATTTCCTCCCTCCCTAAGGCTTTGGTTTCAGTTTAAATCCTTGGTTGGAGCAGCTATTAATTGTTTTTAATAAATTTTTCTGTCTCTTCAGATTTCCCAAACCTATCATCTACTCACCCACTTTGGGGGCTGCCCTCTTGCCCGGGCCCCCATCCCCCTCTCTCCCTGCTGTTCCCTCAAGGAACAGCTCTTGACCGTGTAAAGTGTTTGGAGCCCCAGTGTGAAACACAGACTGCAGCTTCTTCTTTGGGGAGAAATACAGGGATTTGCAATTAAAAGGTGGGGAGATAAAAGGGGAGGGGGGACAGTGGGGGGATCCTAAAACCATCCAGCCAGCGGCTGGAAAAGCAGTAGGAGTGTGGCTCTCCAAAAAACAAGGTGCAGAAGGTGATCCACGAACACACACCACAGCATTTGGCCGGCCCACTGGGAACTCCAAAGCTGATCTGAAACCCACCATGATGCCAGAGGGGTGTTTGGAATGAGATACAGCATTTGTGAGTGTCACACATGAAAGCCAAACCTGGGAGGCCAGTGACAGTCATGGAAACCCAGAATGGTTTGGGTTGGAAGGGACCTTAAAGATCATCTCATTCCAACCCACTGCCATGGGCAGGGACACCTTCCACTAGACCACATTGCTCCAAGTCCCTTCTAGCCTGGCCTTAGACAGGGGGATGGGGCAGCCACAGCTTCTCTGTGCCGGTGCCTCACCACCCACACAGAGAAGAATTTCTTCTTAATATCCAATCTGTCCCTGCCCTCTGTTGATGTGAAGCCATTCCCCCTTGTCCTGTCACTCCATGCCCTTGGAAAGAGTCCTTCTCCAGCTCTTTTATAGGCCTGGCCAGAGGAGCCCTGAATCCCACAGATAACAGATTTCCTGAAAATGAGCAACTTTGGCAGCTCCTGGTTTAACTCTTGCCTGCAAAACACAAACTGCAGTGGTTCCCCTTTTCATGCCTAACTATGGAATACCACTTCTCCTCCTGATACCCAGCTTTCCAAAGAGCAAGATCCCAGGAAAACCTGGAGTGGGCAAATGCTTGGCGATTTTCTGCCCTGTTTCCTGTTAGCATGCACAGCCTCAAGTGGGGCTCAGTCCACAGCCCATGATCCCACACACCAGCATGCCTTGAGCTGGATTCACACTCCATAGATGCCTTGTTTGTGGGATCCCAAGCAGGAAAGGAGGAGACAGACTCCAGGGAGCAGCTACAGGTCAGTACTGGTACAAACGGGATGTCCCTGCACCCATTATAAATCCTAAAATCTGCCTGATTTCCAGGCAGAAAATGGCATCCGTGTGCATTTCCAGGTGACGGAGGAAAACTGGCTGTTTTCACTGAGCTTTCTCCTCTTCCCGTCACAATCCTGCACCTGGTTAGCAACTGTCGGAAAGAGGTTAATCACAGTCCTTAAATCAGGAACCTTGTTGTGGTATGCTCGGGATGCACATCTGTGCTCTCCATGGCTCATCCCCGGCAGCATTTGGGAGAAGGCAGTATGCCAAAAAAACCCCACCCCCAAATAAGCCACCCACCCACCCCCCCAAATGAGTGACAAGCATCCCAGGGTGCAGGATCCTGCTGATTCCTTGAGCCGGTTCTGCAGCACACGTGACAGGCTCATGATTCCCGCAGCCCCACCACGGCTGTGGGTTAAAGGCATCTCGTATAACAAGGTGTTGGCACAGCCATTGTGGGGCAGAAAAGGCTTTTGAGGGATTGGGTTTTTGCTCACTGGCCAGTCTTGTGATGGAGGGGAGGAGGCATCACCTGGAAATGCCTTGGGAGCAAATCATGGGGACCAGAGATGGTCTCACATCCCAACCCAGAGCTCAGCCCTTGGCAGAGTGAAGGCTGGAGCTCCAGCAACTGCCAGCTGCCCAGCTTGGCTCCTGATTTCCAAGCATTGCAAAGCC
Organism: Corvus kubaryi; assembly: GCF_017639235.1. NCBI lineage: Eukaryota > Metazoa > Chordata > Aves > Passeriformes > Corvidae > Corvus > Corvus kubaryi. The sequence continues at coordinate 6,300 of NW_024581741.1, forward strand.
TGGCCTGGCCTTGCTATTTCTAGGCCTGTCCCAGGGGACCACCCTGCTCTCCCTGTTTTGGGAAAAAGAAGCATTTTGGAGCGTCGGAGCCCTGGTGCTCAGCCGGGCCCCGGGCTGCGGATGCGGCAGAGCCAGTGGTGCTCAGCACCGGAGACTGAGGCCGTTCCACGCACACACACGTGCACAGCCCGGAAAATGGAGAGGAATTGATCCCGGAGGCAAATCTCTTTTGTTCTAACCCCGTTGCCGTAACTGGATCTCCCCAGGTTCCCGGCTCAGGAGCCGCGGCAGATCACATCGCTTTCATGCCTTCTCCCAGTGCCAGCTTGTCACATTCCCCTGTCGCCGGCGGCGGGGAGGGGACGGGCGGGAAGGGGAGGCATCGCTCCCAGCGCTTGTTTACCTCACCACCGTACACGAGGGATATACGGCGGTAATGAGCAAAAACCTGGAGGGAGCAGATTGCAGAGCCACGGCATGAGACCACCCCCACCTCACAGGCTGCCCCTTTCTAACGAGGTCCCCCCCATCCTCCTCCCCGCCAGGCTCCCCGTGCCCTGACATCCTCCTGCCTTTCCCCGCTGTCTCGTTCCGACTGCAGAAATGCTGATTCACAGAGCCCGGCGCAGGAGGCGTTTGGGAGGCAGAGAGAGCAGCACAACACCGCCCGAATGCACCCGACCTCCCCGGGCGCCTTCACACCGGGGTCTGGCGACAGCGGAGTCGCTGCAGATTAATCCACTCTGCGCTTATTCCAGCACCTCTTTCCCAGTGACTCCCTCGCCTCTCAGCAAGGTGAATCCATCCCCTCTGCTTCCCGGGAGAGCTCGCATGTGAATTTGCCTCCCCTTTCTGCACAGGGGGAAGCAAGGTGAAAGATTTCACGCGCCACGCAGCGAGATGCCAGGATAGCGGGATGGAGTGGATGGCGCTTCCCCAGGGAAGTACTTTGCTTTCCAAGTGGTAGGGCAAAGAGAACAGCACCCTGACCTGCTGCCAGGCATGTGTCAGACCTCACTCTTGGATGCTTTGATGCATCACCAGCAATCCAGACCCCGTCTCCTCCTTCCAGGGCAGCCAGTGCCCGGCGGCAGGGTCCGGGCATCCACCGCCACGTCAAGGGCGCTGCGCCGTGACAGCAGCCGGCACGAGCCGAGCTGCCCGCCCTGCCTCACCTCACCTCCCCTCCCCTCTCCTCTTCTCTCCTGCCAGCACGGTGCAGCTGGTGCAGCAGCAGGGCTGAAATCCGAGACAGCAAAAAGGATGGTTTTTTTGGGGCAGGCTGTAGGAACAGTGTCCCCAGCATCCCAGGGCAGGCAAATGGCTGCGAAAGCAGGGGATGGCTGTCCAAGCATTTCGCTTCTCCCAAGTCCAGGACCCGTCCCTCTGGGACAAACACAGCACACTGTAGGAGAGCTCAGGTGAATAGATCCATCCTGTTTTACTCCATCTTGCATTCTGTAACCCCATTCACTTCTCCCCCCTGAGGCCACTTCATCCCAAAGTCACCTGAGGTGCCACAATGGATGCAAACACTTGGGGACCCCGTGCACTGAACAGCAGGATGTGACACAGACCTTCCTGTCACCCTCATACTCCTCCCTGTGCCATGTCCTTCTGGACCAGCTCTGCACTGCTTGGCTCAGGTGGGATCCATGCAGGAGATAAACCTAGTAAGCCAGGCAGGGAAGCCAAAATTGCATCCAGCTCTGCAAGCCCATGGGAACACTGGATGTATCTGGGGACACCAGGGCATCAGGACGCCCCTTGCCACCAACACACTGCTGCATCTGCAGCCCCGAGGCTTGAAGACCAAACCCACCTTTTATTTTAATCCTTCCATGGGTTTTTGCAGGGTGTATCAAAGCCATGCTGGTCCCCCGGTCCCCTCTGCATGGGCGACTGCCTGCCCACAGCCAGTGGCCAAGCTGGGCTGCTCATCTGGCTCCCCAAAAAGCCATGGTGCATTTGAATAGATTTCCACCACACAACTGTAAAGGCCCCAGTGGATTTGAATAGGAGCCCCTTGAGGTATTATCTCAGCAGTGCCTCGAGGCAACCACCTGAATCCTTCCGTGACTGGTGCGCAAACCTGGAATGTCTCCAGCAGCTGGGGATTATGGAAAGACCTTGCAGAGGAGCCCCCACACCACCACAGCCCAGCCAGCACCATCAGCTCTCAGATGCTCTCACGTGCGGCCAATCCTCAAAAAACAAGGCATGATGAAGACCAAAGCCCAGATGCCAAGGCAGGAAACCAAGCTGAAGTTTTCACATTAATCATATCGAGCTCTATTCTTTTTCATCTATTTCAAGGCAAGTCAAAAAGAGGTTCACACTCTCCCCTGGCAAACCACAGAGGATGACGTGAGCCTGTCTCTTGCATTGCAAGTAGAGTGTGTCAAGCAATTAGCAAGTCATCAGGAATTCAGATAGGGTGGGCAGGATACGATCCCTCAAAGCTCTGGCAGGAGCATTACCCACCCTGGAGTTTCCCATCAGGCATGGAAGGCAGCAGAGGGAGCAGGGGCTGTTGGTGAGCTCTCAGGAGCAGAGCAGACACCGTGTGCCAGCAGAGCCTGATGCCATAAACCACTTCACGTTCAGCCTGTGCTGTAGCTCAGAGGCGCTGGGCACTCAACACAGGTTTTTCCTCGCTCATTCCCAACGTCAGCAAGGTGGCCAGGCAATTCCAAGAACCCTCAGGCATCCTGCAGGCCTGCTGGGTCAACCTGAGCATCCCACACATGACCCATCCCTGGGCATTTTGGCATTGCATCAACTCTTGCTGCTGCCAGCAGTTTCACTCCCTGCAGCTCTGGCCGCACTGGTTTCCACTCAGCATCCTCCCAAATCTTGCTCTCCTGGAAGTTAGTGGCAAAACCCATGCAAGAGCAGGAGCTCACGCTGGGACGAGATTTGCACTTTGGTCCCCCAGTGCTGCTAAACGCACACCACACCAAGCCGTGGCACAGCACACAAGTGGAGCAGGACCATCTCACCAAGAGCACCTTGGACGGGAACTCGGTGGCTCGTAGCCTCCCCAGACACCTGGCTGGTCCCCATGAACACCCAACCAGCACAAAAGAAAAGATGGAGGATTATCCTAAGGTGTGAGCAGCCAACCTGGGCGCACAACTCCCTCTGCAGAAGGATCCCGTGTGCCGGGCGGGTGGCACAGGGGATGCCTAATCTGCCACCCGCCCTTTCTCCTCTCCATTACCAAGGTAGCAGCAGACAATGCTATCTGCTGGGTTGTCAGCCGGCCCTCCTCCCCGCCGTCTCTTTAGCCAGAAAACTCTCCATCTGTCTCCAGATGGGGTGTTTCTACCACTCCAGTCAAACCGATTCAGAGTGGAACAATGATGCTTTGTTAACAAAACAATTTTTGTGTGTCAAGCCCTCCTTCTTGCGGGTTTTTTCCCCCCCCAGTCCCCAGTGGGTCAGCTTTGTGTGGCGTCCTACATTTTGTTGTTCTTTCACATTTTAAAGGCTCCGTATTTTAGCACAAAAGGTGCCTGCGGAGCAGCTTTTATCTGCGAGGCAAGATTTGACACATACGCAGATCACAATTGCGACAGGAGGTTCGTGATGTGGTGGTTAAGGGTGGTGTCAGGACCTTCAGAGTGATGAAGCATTATTTCCAGTGATTTTTGCCTCCAGGATAAAAATTAGAGCTGGTCCGACGCTGCATGTAAGGCTTCTGTGAGCTGGAATCCCCCAAAGGCTCATGGAGGGGGCAGAGAGAGAAAGTTTGAGCTCACTTTGGTACAGAGCAGGCATCACCTGTGTCCACCCGTCCTTCTTGTGTTCTCCTGTGCAGAACAAGACACCTTTGCCACTTGTGAGGGGAAGAGATGGGTACATGGTGTAAATCTACGTACCTGTGAGTAAACTACGACCCTCTCCCCAGCACAACCCCTGTGTTGGCCAGGAAGATCAAACCTCAGCCCTCCCATGGCCAGAGTCTCTGACCGAAGATCCTGGGGAGTGTTTGACTTCTCCCCAGCTACCTGGGGTTGGATCATCCCCCTTGACCCCCTCACCCAGCAGCAGGAAGGAGAGCTCTCTTTCCTCTTCCAGATACATCTCCACCACACAGGCCTCCAAGAAAACCAGCTCTTCCTTTATTTTTCTCTCTTTTTCTTTTGCCCTGAAGCAACAAGCACACAAACCACCTTCCACTCTGCACAAAACCAGCAATTCCCAGCAAACAACCAACCCACTGGCTCCAGAGCAAACAGCTCCATGTTCCTAAGCAGGCTGGAAATTTCTACACAAGGGGGACTTTTTCTTCCAGCTCCCTCCACATTTGCAGGGAAGGTCTCTCCTCCTTCCTGTCCTCAGGTAACAGCATCTTCATGGAAACACCAATATTTTTATGAGTCATCCCCCTTCTTCCCCTCTCCTGCTCTGCAGCCAACACCCCTTTGCTTTCGAGATCAAAGCCGAAGGGGACCAGCTGTGTCGAGTCCTTTCCTTTCCAGCCCTTTCCATCTCCATTTGCAGCCGTCGTCAGCACAAGTCCCTGCTGTTCTGACAGCGCTTCGTGCTGCCCATCCAGCACTGCAGCTCTGTGTCCACTGTCTGCTCCCCCTCCATCCCTCTCCTGCCCTCCCAGCTCCTGCTCCAGCCACACTGGGAACACAGGGAACCCTCCCAGGCTCTGGGTTCAGTCCCCTCCGGCATGCATGGGAGCTGCCCCGCTGGCTGCCCTGCCTGTCATGTGCTGATTTAGAGGCAGAAATGTGTTCAGAGAGAAACGGGATAATCTGCTTCCACTGAAATCCCATCCTAATTCCCTGTGTTTGGTAACTCCTCCGCAGACCAGAGCATGAGACTGCATCTCCCTTCCAAACAAGCAACTCCATGGGGACCTTCGCTCCAGGCTCCTTTCAGCAGAGGTAAAACCTCAGCTGGGAAAGTCCAGCTCCTGCTGCGAAAGCAGCTGAGGGAACAGGAATCTCCCTCCCTATCCAAAAGGCTGAACATCTCATGCAGCCCCTGGTGCTGCAGCAGGGATTTGCAATGTGATGGGATAATTAGAGTCAGGGATGTGCTTCTTGTGCTTCTTAACTGCCAGAGGGCAGGGTTAAATGGGATATAAGGAAGAAATTCTTCCCTGTGAGTGAGGGGAGGCCCTGGCACAGGTTGCCCAGAGAAGCTGTGGATGACATATCCTTGGAAGTGTCCAAGGCCCGGTTGGACGGGGCTTGGAGCAACCAGGGATAGTGGAAGGTGTCCCTGCCCATGGCAGGGGGGTGGAATGAGATGATCTTTAAGGTCCCTTCCAACCCAAACCATTCTGTGATTCTAGGATTCTTGATACATCCAGGAAAACCCATCCATTTTTGGTCTCCCAATGAGTGTCACTTGTGCAAGTTTGATGGAAGCTTTCCATGTGCAGCGACTCACAGGTCTGACAGGTCCCTCTCCAGGTCATACACCCCATCCTTCAAGACATCTCATCTTGCACCATGTGCATCTCTTGGGTGCTGCCATCACACATCCCTGCTTCCCAACACCTTGCTGTAACTCAGCTGAAATCCAGCTTGGAGTTGTCTCTCCTACAAAGACTTTGAAGAAAGCATTGCACAGAATTAAGCCTCGGTGCTTTTTATATGTAAAACACTGAATGTAGCTGCTAATGGCAATTCCCAGCAGAAAAGGATGGTTAGTAGTGGCGGGTATATTTATGAATTCTTTCTAAGCAAATGCCGTGAGGCGGGAAATGTATCGGTCCTTGTGGAAAGCTCCCCAGGTTGCTGCTGCAGGCATCTAAATGCAAAGTTTCACCATGGCTTTTTGAGCTTTGTGCTCTGCTACACATATCCCTTTCAAATCTCTTCTCTCAGGAATGTTTTCCCAGCTTCTCTCCCGTGGTCACGCGTGTGTCACCGTGACCTGCCCGCCTCAGTGAGAGCGGCAGCATCTCCGTCCTTCTCCAGCCACTCCACTGACTTGCCAGCAAATAAAAGTCAGGGGATCTACTTGACTGGTCTCCTTAGCTGCTCTCTCCAAATGGCTGACTTATAAAATACCCACGTCCTGGATTTCTGGGAGGTTTTCACTGAGAGCACATTGTTTTTCCCCAGCAAAGCCAGAAAAGAATTTACAGTCAGTCCACACAGCAAGACTGCTCTGCTTTCTCTTTCCTGGGACAGGAACCCAGTTTGAAACAGATTGCTAGCAGCTAAATGTAAGTTCCTTAGCAGCTTCCAGGGTGAAAATATTCCCTCTCCAGATCTCCTTTTATGTCCACAACACATTATTCCGGTGGAGGGCTCTCTTGCTAAGAAAAGCTCTGGTAACTCCCAGCCTTGTCTCCAAAGTGGTTCAGGTGTGGGAGCCAGCTCCCCTGCAAGCATCCCTTGGTCCTGCTGCCCAGCTGAGATGTCCTTAATTCCTCCATCTGTCCCCTCCAGGCTCTGGCTGGCTCGGCTCTCAGACAGTGAATACATCCAGCAGGCTGCAAGGCTGCTTGTCCTAAATATACACTTTTCCCACAGCTTCAGGAGAAACGATGTCTTCTAAGTCCCCCAGCCCACTCCTTGGGGTGCTTCTGGGGCTTTCCGTGCTAAGCTGCCTTTGTCCCACACACTGCATGCAGACAGACAGGAGGTTCACACCAAAACCCACCTCTCCTCTCTGCCTTTAACTGAACCAAAACAAAAAACAGATGGAAAATCAAATGCTGGCAGTGTGAAGCATGTGGGCTGCACTTGCATCAGCCCTCCTGGAGCTGCAGAGTGTATTCCCTCCTGCTCCGGGGTCCCAGGGCAAAGCCAGACCTCCCCAAAAGGGTTATTGGTAGGGGGAGATCCTGCTATTCCCCCTTGCCAACCACCAAGCAGCATGGAGGTGGGACACAGGGAAGGAAGGGAGGCAAGGGCAGCCTCAGCATTTTGGGATAGTCCAGGAGGAACAATTTCAACCTCCAAGCAGGATTTACACAATGCACAGCGAACAAGGCACTGAGGCTACAGAAAGAATAGTGGGGGGACAGTCACAAACTGGACACTGAGCTGCTTTTAACCAAGCTCCATCCATCCCACACACTCCCTGAGGCAGAGACACTGCAGAGGAAACACCTTGAGACCAGAGTTAAGGCTGTCCCCTAATGAATGCACAGCGTTCCATGGCCATAAGCTGCTCAGATGTCCTTAATTCCAGGATTTCTTACACGCTCCGTGCCTGACTTTGTAACCTTAATCATGTATTTTTTAGTGTTGCTCTTGTGTGCACGTGAGCTTATCTCCCTTTACCGCAGGCTCTTCTTTTCACTCTCTTTTCAGGATAAACAATACCCGTGACTCTTCCATGTCCCTCCCCGGGAGTGCATCAGTGTCCCTAAACTCCCCTGAATGCTCCCCAGTTTTGCAGCCAAACCTGGGTGAGCCTTGCAATGAGTGATGGGGCTGTTCAGGCTCAACTCCCTGTTCCTGCTGGAGCCTTTGTCACCCTGGGATGCTCAGAGGTCTCTCCCACATGTGGATGAGCATCCGGATAACCCCCATGCCACACCAAGGCTCCCAGCACGGCACAGGAAGAGCAGGAGCAGAGGGAGCCCATGGTGGGGGCAGGGACCAGCAGTGTGTTTGTGGAGTAACGCTCAAACTGCTGTAACGGATTGCCTTGTTTACACTGGGCCCAGGGAAAATCACTCCAGGGATGGAGACACAGAAGCGTCCAGAAGCCTCTGAGAGCAGGAGAAGCTCTTCAGCCTCTTGCCTCTTACTTTTGCTTACAAAAACATCCACCCCCCCCCCGCATCGCTGTCAAGGGGCGGAAGCTTTAAAATCACTGTAGTAAGCACGGGAGGGATGGGGAAAGGAAAGGAAAAGTATTATCGGATGGGAATGTGGCTTTTTCCACTCTCCCTTGCCAAGAGGAGCCCTCAGTACCCAAGGACACACCAAAAAGCGGTTGCTGGGCCACAGGGCGCAGCGAGAGTTGCCACGAATTGCTGGGAGAGGGAAAAGAATAAATAGGAACCACCTTAAGGGAGGGGAGCCACCAGCAGAACAGTTAAAATGACTAAATACTTTCCCAATATCACTCCTCCACGTAAGCATTGCTGTAATTGCCCTTGGGATGTTGCACAACGGCGAAAGGGAGGGGCAGGTGCTGGCAGGGAGGGAGTGAAGGCGTGCACACCTCCAAATCTCCATCCCAGGCGCTGCTGTCATCGAGGACAGACGCTCATGAACGTCTCTGCCACCTCGGGCCCTGCTGCTGGATTTATCCCCCGAGGGGCCATTCCTCACACGAGCTGGAGGACTCCCGGGAGGACTCACTCCTCATGCCTCTGAGACACAGCGGGCTGCCCCAGCGAGCAAGAGCAAAAGGCGAGGAGGAACAGAGCCCACGCTGCACTGTGTGGCAAAAAAAAAAAAAAAAAAAAAGAAAGAGAGATATAAGGGCTTCATTCAAGCGCTCTCGCTCTCTGGAAGTCTCACGCAGAGCAGCTGGTCTTTAAGACTGTTGCAAGCACACCATGCAAGCACAGAGCCCTTCCATTCCTGGGTGCTTTCATTAGTGACACTCAGACAGGGGCAGCCACTCGACCCCCATGAGAAGGAAAACGGCTGACTCATTCTTCCAGCAACACTTGAGAGCAGGACATGGTGCTAGTGCTCTGTAGCAGCAGCGTGGGTCCTCTCTTGCTTCCTAAGCCAGATCACCGGATCCGGGCTTGGATGCCACACACACACACGCACACACCAGCTAATCCGCAGATGTGCTGGGTCCCTGGATAGAGCATCCGCAGCCTTTGCTTCCAAAAGCTGCCTGCTGATGCTCCAGTCGAAAGGGAAACCTCTGAGAGACACAGTCTCGAGGTTTAAAACATCTGTGGGCCATCAGCCATTAAATGGGATGCTACGCTGGTTTGCTGCTCTCGGGTCTCACGCCAGGTTCATCGCTGTGCCGGCTGGGTACCGTCCAGCAATGCATTAAGTGATGTGACTATTTCTGCTCTCATCACATGTTTGCTCTCATCCTCTCCAGGGTGTGTGTGAGGGGAAAAAAACACACATTCGTTATGGAGTGTCATATTTTGGTAAGGCTTTTCGTTTCTCTGCGTAACACCAGGCTCTTGGCAGAGGAGAAGGGGGATTTTGTTTTCCTAATATCCATGTACTCAGGTATTTCTGTTAGAGGAGGCAAAGTCAAAGAAATGCTAATCAAATATCCAGGAGTGCATAGTGCTGACATCCGCACCTCGCTACTATATGGCCTTTCATTAGCATTACCTAAATGTACAACCGTACAAAGAGCAGATTTCCTTAGCAACAGGGCTGCCTTCATATTTCCTCCCCACTACCCCCTGCCCTTAGAAGAAAAATGACTTCAGCTCTTTCTCTGAGCCCTGCTCTGTGCTGCAGCAGTGCTCTACGCCGCTGCCAGGCTTTGCTATATGCTGCATCTGGGACGCCTGCCTCTCTACGCCGGGATCCACAAGCCATAAAGCAACCTCTTGACTTAGCTCTTCTGTACAGCCACAATAAAACTCCCCTTTTCCTAACGGAGCATATGCAAAACAGCCCTGTAACGGCAGAGGGGGGGATCCTCTCCTCCAGATGACTTACAGCTCCCATCTCTGAGGGAGGATGTCCAGCATGCTCGGCAGAGCTGGCATTGCTGGCTGGTGACTCCTTTGCTCCCTGCCACCTGGTTGAGAGGCGACAACTGCCCTCGTCCCCAAATGGCACTGTAAGCCACCTTTGCCTTGGGCAGGGAGCTGCCAACCCCTCCTCTCCCCGGATCTGGGCCAGGAAGACGGAACACTTCATCCTCCGTGCTCTCCCCCGGTGCCACAGCCTGGTGCGCTGGGCTATTTTAAGAGCTCGTCTGGGAGACTGGCACACGCACCGTGCTGCCGGGAACTCCCTGCTTCTGTTTCAAAAAAGCTGGAGGCTGGGAGCCTGCTGGGACCCACCCCTGTGATTCCCAAGGTCTGACCCTCCTCTCGCTGGGACTGGCAAAACGCTGCTGAGTCAAACGGAATTAGTCCCAATTAGCACCGGTGAAACGGGAGGAGAATTGTGCCCTCCCCGGCATTTCGACCCTCCCCCCCCAGCCGGAGACTGGGACCACTGAGCCTCCCCCTCCAGCCATGCCCCTGCTTTTTCATCTCCCTGCTCTCCAACCTGCTCATTCTGTGTCGCCATTCCCTGCCTTTTCCACACGGATACTCTCTCCCTTTCCCATTATGATAGGGTCTTTGATTGCACGATCGCATAACTATAATGAGACAAATATTTATTTTGCAGATATGGGTTAATCAGACCGAAGGTATAGAAATATTTCATGCGCTAATCAGAGTACCTTCAGCAATCAGTATAGTAAATAACTCAGGTAAATTAACATAGGAGAGTTCCCTTATCAGGTTTTAGTCTAAGATATATGTGCATTAAGGACTAATTTGCTCTCCCCCCTCAGATTTGGGCTGGAGCCCAAGATGAGGTTGAGACCAAGGTTCCCTCCCATCAGCTTTCACAGGAGCTGTGCAGGCTTTGCTCCTGGCAGGATCAGACGCCAGGATGAATATTCAGCAGCACAAACGCCTTTGTTTTCTGTGCTCTGCACCTTTAAATTTCCAAGGGCTCTGCTGTTTTCAGCTCAGACAGCCTTTTTGCATTCAGTTCGCTGCAAGCTGACACAGAAGACACGATGGAGCAGGTTGTGTCTCCTGCTCTGAGCCCTTCACGCCACTCTGGCAGCGTTCAGGGGCCATATTAAGAGCTGCAAGTAATTAGTGAATTCCTCCTGCCCCAGTGCAGCGCAGAGCAGCCATACCGGGCATCTTGTGGCAGGCTGGCAGTGGCCAGTGGGTGTACATGGTGCCAGGAGCGTAGGTGGCTGTGGAGACACTGGGCTCCGTGCAGGTCCGGAGGGGCCGAGAGCAGGATGAGCCAAGTGAGAGCCCAAGAAGGGCTCCTGGGTTCAACAGGCCTTCCCAGGGCTCTAACCCAAGCTCCTGCAAATTAGCAGTCCCAGGAGACACCTTATAGGATCATTAAGGTTGGAAAAGGCCATCAAGAACTGCCCAGACTCCTCAGGCTCAGTGTGTCTCACTCCAGTGTTCCCAAACCAGGAGTGGCTGTGCTCCTGCCCCAAAGCAGCTCCTACAACTGCATTTTCCCTGTTTTGCTCTGAAAAAGCTCCCGCAGAGGAAACACAGAGGATCTGCCCTCGCCTCTGTCATGTTTTGGGATCCCAGAGAACAAAAAGCACCGGAGGAATGGCAGGCATTATAGTAACGATGGTGACAAATTTAATTAGAGCAGGAAGCTCTGGAGTGGATTTCAAATGGCAACACGGCATTTTGTGTGAAAGCATTGCCTCCCCCCCCCCCCCCCCGCGCCGCTCCTTCCCCGCCTCCACCACGCGGCTCCATCCAAACCCACCCCACCCTGCGGGATGCATCCCTCTAATTTTCCCACATGTTGTCTCCTTCATCCTTTCCCCCCCACACTCTTGAACCAACACATTCCCGCGGTCTGGAAAATGCAACCGTAGAGCAATTCAATAATACAGCGGCCAGATGTGCAACAGTATATCCAACATGTCATTCAAAGGAGCCCTTCAGTGGAGCCGAGACATGCTATCCCACAATCTTAACTAATACATCCTGAGGCCCTGGAGGAGTTGATGGATGTATACAATTCCCTTTCCTACAGCTGTGGTCCCTTTTAGAGGGGGCATCCAGACTCAACAATAGCCCTGCTGTTGCTTTCAAGACAGAACCTCTTCAGACAAACCGGGCTTAATCCTGACCCCGGTTACGCCTGCCCGGGCTCTGCCGAGGTCGGTGGGGTTTGGGAGCCAAGGGCTGGGAGCAGGATCCAGCCTCACGGAGACGCTGTCTGCCGTTTCACCTTGTGCTACAGGCTCTGAGAAACCTTGGTAACTGGTTGGAATATAACCACCTTAGGGAAAAGGCAAGCGGAGAGGAGCAGGTAATAAGATTTCTAACTGGTGCTGGTAGAAAGAAGGAAGTAATATAACAGTTTAATTAATCTATGCCTATTAGCGTTATTAAAGAAAACAGGGAGCTATTGGAGATTTACCTCGGAGAATATCATCAAACGGGGACCTTCTGTGGGGAATTTTATGTCTCTGTGCCCAATTTATAACCAGCACGGAGGTGTGGTGTTAGTGACAGCCAGTGCTGAAATGTCACAGTGCTTAGAAGTCATTAGCTGGGGACACAGGGAGAGAGAAAGAGAGGATGGAGGAGGGGACAAGGGAGAAATGGGAAAGGAAGGAAAAGGAATTAATTTAATTAAAAATATCTTTAGAGCCTGTCTCTTGATTTGTGTGGTTTTGGGGCTTGGCAGAGCTGCTGAGAACGGTGTGGAAGGAAAATCAAGGTTGCTGGGGCTTTTTGAAGCTGATAAAAAAAAATAAGCACACTTTTCATGTTCAGGAAGATAAATCCCCATTTTCTCAGTCTCAAGACAATCCAGTTATTTACTGACAGTTTTACTGTGAAATAAAAAGGGCTTTAAGCTTCTTTCTACTTGATGTCTCCATAGCCTGAATATTATTAGATCCCAGCCTGGTGCAGCTGGAGTTTTGGTTAATAAATTTAACGTCATTAGACAGAAAAGCCTTCGACTGAATGTTGCAATTCTTTCCCCCCCCCTTTTTTTTTTCTGCCGTTGCAGTCAGACTGGATGTAGGTGGTAAGAATCAAAAGAAGGGAAGTACGCTTGGCAAATAGGGGAGTGCTAAAAAAAGGTTTTGCTCAGGCTGGGGGTTCAGTGCGAGGGTGTTTCGCCCACAGACGAGGCAAGGCTGAACCCCCCCGCAGGGGATGCACCCCGACGTGGTGCCGGTTTCGCAGCATCTCTCAGGAGAGCAAAACACTCCTGATTTCACAGTGATGGCATGTGTCAGGGTGCTTGTCCCACTCAGAGGGGTGGCACTGTGGGTGCCCAAGCCACTGCCACTGCAGTGAGGTCTTGGGCAGTCCCTGGCAGCAGCAAGACCACGATGCTCAGGGGTTGCCTTGGTGCCACCACCATGGAGCTGTGCTCAAGCTGGCTTTTCTGAGAGGAAAAGTCTGCTTTTCCACCCAAAGTCTGCCTCGAGGCCATTGCAAGGCCAAGCGCTGGCACAGCAAAATGTCTTGGTGGGACAATGGTGGAACAGCCAGCATGGAGTGGGCAAGGGGAAGACAGATGGCGGTGGAGCCGCTTGGCATGGGGAGCCAGGCAGCTGTGACCCCTCAGAGCAGGGCTCGCTCACAGGGAGGGAGAGCTCCCACCAAAATCCAGGCAGGTCCCTGCTCTCCCCCTCAAAGTTGCCTCCATCTTGTGCCTCCCTCTGCCACCCCCTCCTCTCAGCTGCTGCCCCCACCATGGCTGAGCCTTCTGCCACCACAAAATGTGCCCACTGGGAGCAAGACACTGAGGAAAACACCACAGCACTCTAATCGCCCACCACACACCTCACCTGCCTCTTCCCCAGCTCCTGCCCTGCCACCTTCCCACTACATGCAGGCAGCTGCCATGGCCAGGCCTCCCCCTGCTGCTGAGCCTGAAATATGGTGGGCTTGGGGGGATGCTTCATTTGGGGGAGCTGGTGCCAGCATGTTGGCTAAAAACATGTCCCATGTGCTGGGTTTCTAACCCCAAAACCCCATAGGTGTTGTGGACACCAAGAGGAAACTTTTATGGTGGAAGTGGGACGCTGAGTGACCCCTCACACAGCAGCTCCGCTACCGTCGGCTTCACTCCAGGAGAAACAGTCTCTAAGTCCTTTTACAAAATAAATAGTGGTAGCTGGAAGTAGAGGAGCGGGAGAGGGGTCTCAGGGAGATAGGGAGGGGCCAGGGCTGGGCAGGGACGGCTGTGGAGCTGGGGGTGCTGGGACGGGAAGGAAGTGGTTGTTGTGGGAGTAACGTCAGGAAGAGCCTTGGCTGGGGCCCGGGCAGGCAAGGAGAGGGGAGATCTGAGAGTTCATGGGACGGCTACGGGGAGGAAGAGTCTGAGGGAGATGAGCCAAGGAAGAGTGTGGGGACAGGGAAGGGTCCGGTGAGAGCCCGGTGTGCAGACAGGAAAGGGTCAGGTGTGGGGATGGGGAAGCATCCACTGCGGGGACAGGGAAGGGTCCGGTGTGAGGATAGGGAAGGGTCCGGTGTGAGGATGGGGAAAGGTCCATTGTGGGGACAGAGAATGCTCTGGTGTGGGGATGTGGAAAGGTCTGGTGAGGGGATGGGGAGAGGTCTGGTGTGGGGATGGGGAAGTGTCCAGTGTGGAGACCTGGAAGGATCCAGTGTGTCGACAGGGAATGGTTTGGTGTGGGGATGGGGAAGGTGTGAGCATCCAGTTGGGCAGTGGTGCTCTGGGAGACAACTATCCTGGGAGAACAACTGACCCCCAAATCCTGCTGGATTTGGTTTACTCCTCTGCCAAAGTGATTTCTAATAAAGGTTGTTTCATTTTTTTTTTTTAATCCCCCCTCTGGTGAATAAAAGCAAAACAAATAACCCCAAGCAGTGAGGCTGAGTAATGAGCAGCAGATGGCTGTCGATAACAGGTACCTTCATACCTGCGCACCCCTAATCCACAGCCTTCCCACTTGGAGGTGCTCCCAGCTCCGTGGCTCTTGCCAGCCCAACAATCCCAGACCAGCTAGAGGATATGGGAGTGCAGACAGCAGCGAGCTGCTTTAGGGAAATCCAGTTTGGAGCCAAGTCAATGCATGCAGAGTCATTAATCTAGGTCTGGTGCCAATAGGGATGGCTTTGCATTAGCCGGGGCCCTTTGTAGTTCAGACAATCAGTCGTATTCAACCAGCCCGAGATAACGCTGCAGAAAGCTGAGACCATCGCAGCTCATTCCTCCTGTAAGGGGCGGGGGGAGAGGATTTACAGGCAAAATAGCATTGCATTAATGGGACTGCTCAGTATTCTGCACAGACGCTGGCGGATAATGTCTTTGCAAACTAACTGCAATAAATTAATTAAATTAATCTACTATGCCGTGCTTGTCCCCACCCAACATCAAATTCAAGGATGATCAGGGCTTGCCTTATCCTCCATAGTCTACGAAAGAATCTGATCTCACTTGCTCTAGAGTTTCTGAGGCACTGAATTGCAAAGTACCACCTGCCTCACTAAACTAATCACCAGCCTGGTGGTTTAGATCACATCAGTTTTACATGTAATTAAGACTGTCCAGGAGGGCATGCAGCTGCTTACATGGTCGTTCCCTCTTATACAGCAACGTGCCTCCTGCTCAGATAGGTGCAATTAAACAAGCCTGTTCACAGTCATTAAGCATTAATGCACCTCATTAGCATAAGAACTGGAAGAAGCTTTGATGCAGGGAACCCCGCAGGAGAAGGAGATAGAGAGAGATGTACATACAGACAGGAAGGCGAAGGGCTGGGCCACCACCTTCTCGTGGCCCCGACCAGCCATTCCAGCTCCATTTCTCCAAAGCAATGAGCCATGCCATGCCCTCCTCCCCAGAAATGCGTCTGGGTTATCTTTCTCTCCCCCTCCCCCTCTTTCTAAATTATGCTGGTGGAAAGGACAAAAAAAAACCACCACACCAAACTGTTGGGATATTAACCTAGCGAATCCATTAATAAGCTGAACTCTCTGTTGGCTTTGACACAGCACACTAAAGCTTTAAAGAGACAGGGCCCCAGACACTGGAGATAGGGGCAGAGACAACAGCGCTAACAAAGAGCCACTGTTGCCACGGCCGTGGCCATCTCGGGTAGGTCCAGCTGTCTTTGGTGTTCTGTTTTCCAGACACAAAGAGCAGACTGAACCGTTTTGGTCTGAATGGCTTTCATTTGATGGTAGAGAAAATGAGAGGGAAGAAAGAAGCTAAGTAAAGTGTCCAGGAGAGGAAAAAAAAAAAGACAGGAGAGGAAAAAAAGAGCATGGTGTGCTGCAGGTCTCCAGTGAGAAAGGCTGCATCTCCCCCGAGCACAAAATGGGGCTGCCTCAGGGAGTAAAGGGAAGGCGACATGGTGGTTTTGGAGCAGGATGGAAGTGAGGATCCGTGGGCAAGCAGGATGTACACTCCAGGGGAGCCGGGATGGATGCTGCCTGTGTCTCACCTGCTTGCCCAACGCTTTGCACAGCAGTGTACTCAGCACTGCCAGACCACAGACTGCAAACAGCTTGTCTAGCTGGGTTTTAATCTCAAGGGAACAACCCGTGTTGTACAGTCCCTGGCTCTTCTGGGCTCAGAGCCTGTTAGGAGCCTCTAGCCTGGACCAGGCGCGTTATCAGGCGGAGCTTCAGCCAGCTTCACTGTCACCATGGAAAGAAATGGGCTCGCACGAGGACGTGAATCAGCTGGAAAAAGTGAATCTCCAAGTGAAATGTCTTCAAGGAACCACCACATGCTACCATGGAGCCGCTCCAAACCCACACCTCAGCCCAGACTGTATCCCAAGGCAGGAATAACCCTTCTGCTGCAGCCTCAAGATGCTCATGTCATGCCCTTGCATCCCATAAGCTTGAAAAACAGGCCTGAAATGTCCATTCCAGGTTCCTCTATTATAAAGCACAGCTCTGAAAGCCAGAAATGGAAGCTGAGACTGGATAAATCAGTACCTACCCACTGGAGAGCCACACAGGCTCATCCCTACAATGCGCTCTCTGGCCTCCATCTAGTCCAGCTCGTAAGTGATAAAAGCATCCACAACTGCAGCTCTCATCTGGGAAGAAGAACAAACAACCCAAGTAGATCTTACCACTGGGAAATGGTTTCTAAGGGTCTCCAGAGATATCCTCTTTCCTACGCTCATTCCATTAGTGCTGTGCATGCTCCATTGTCCCAGTCTCTCCCTCCTTAGTGGTTACATCCTACAAACACAAACAGATTTCGAATCCCCTGTAGCTCTTTGGCCCATGATGATAATAATTTTCCCTCCTTGAGCACCTTCTATCTAGAGATCTGGAAGCATCTCTCTGGCATAAATAGCTATTAGCTTCTCCACCATCATGCAACATAGGGTGAGCACCGTTACATCTCACAGCTGAGGGGAACTTGGGCACAGCACAATTAGGAATTCACTTCTGCCAAGTGGTGCATCCTCTTGTGCTCTATCAGTGGCACAGGGATGGTGCCGTTCGGTCCCTGGATGAATCTGGCTAAATCCTAAAAGATTTGCCAACAGCGTCAGCAAGAGGAAGAGATCCCAGGTTTGTGCCTGAGTCACCAAACCCTCTGTTCTCCCTTCTGTGCCTAGAGAAGTCAACGGAAAGTCTCCCATGGATGGTAATGGGAAATTCAGGCTTTTTGAGTCAGTAAACAGCTTTTTTTTTTTGGGGGGGGGGGTAGGTTTGGGCAAAACGGCTTTTACTGCACAGTCATTTTGATAAACCAAGGAGCTGAGCTTTTACCCAGCAACAGGCTGGGAGAATGACTGATGGAGACCATGACCCCAGTGAACCACAGCCTTGCTCCCCCAGTCCCTTCCCATTTGCCTTTTGTGATTACAATTAGTAGTGGGGGCTGGCAGGTGGGGGAAAAATGAAATAAAATAAACTAGAAGCCCCCCCTGCCCTGCTGCCAGCCCCTCATTGTCTGCAGAGGCTGGCTGGGGCTCTGCACACTGCAGTCCTCTGCCCATTGTACTGCTGAGAACATGCGAACAGACGCTCTCGGGCGATGGGTTTTATTGAACGCAACTTCAATGGCAAATGGAGAGAGGAAGGGGGGGGAAAGGAAAGAAAAAAAAAAAAAGCCTTGAAAATCCATGCCAAAAAAAAGAGGTGGGGAGGGTGTTTTTTAATGCAATCAATGGCTCCTTCCTATAACTCTGCCTGTTGTGAGGAAATTTCTTTCCAGTAGCAGCCAGCAGCAGTTCCAAGGCTGTGACATTGCTGTAACGCTTGGAGCTCAGCTCTCTATCTCTGGCAGCAGCCCCGTCTTTTTGTCATTATTGGCTGTGATTGCAGGGGGTGCACGCCAGCTCGCTGAGTGCTGAGATATTGCTGCCTTCCCCTCCCTCTGGACAACCTGCCCTCAGAGAGGAGTTTGGGGAGGGGATGAGGGTGAAACAGGGAGCTGAATTCTCTCTGCCTCCCCTGAGTACGCTCTGATCCAAGCCCACATGGATAGGTAGAGGTCCCCAAGGCCCTTTTCGGAAAGCTCATTAGGAAAGTAGTGACAGATGCATTAGCTATTAAAAAAAGGTGGGGGGAGAAGCTATCATAGAACTTTAAAAAAAAGCAGCAGCAGCCGCCCGACAGTTTTATTGCTGTCAGATCCTTTTTTTTGTGGGCACGTTGCAAAGCAGGAGAGGTTTGGGTAAATATCTGACGCACGCACGCACTTCCCATGCTCTGGGCTGTCTGTCAATAATCCAGCCGGGGTATTTCTCACACCCTCAGGAGGGAGCTGCCAGCTCTGCCCATTGCCACTGCAGCTACTCACCCTTCCTATCCACCCCCAGAACCTCCTGGAGAGGAGGTTTTGGAACAGGCATGTCTGGCTTCATGCAATGATGTGGGAAGAACCTGCCAGGATGCCACAGGGGGTGAAAAAAAATGGGCGTCAGCTGCTGCCATCTACGACTCCGAGCTGCAGCCTGGGGAGGACAGGTCTTGGCATGAGATCTTCCCTCCTGGTCTAAGCAGAGGCTGCTGAGATGGAGATCGAGTCCTGGCGTGCTGGGACCTGCAAGCTCCAGCAATGCTCTCCATGGAAGGACAGAACAGGTCACATTGCACAGCTGCACTGGACACTCAGGCCTCTGTCCCTGTCCCACACCCCACATCACACCCCAGAGCCCTCGGAGCTCAGGGAACAGGTGTACACACATCAGTGGGGTACATACCAGTGGGAGGAACTGCTTCCCTGCACCCAGGTTGAGTGACACATCTGGCAGCAGCTGGAAGCCACATAACCCCACGTAGGGACCAGGGACCAGGCATGAGGAAGGTGGGAAATGGTGGGTACTGGAAGAAGGTGCGCTGGATGAAGGTCTGGGCTGGCGAGCTGCGGTGGGCAGACAGGCAGATGATGGGGAGGATGAGGTAGGATGATGGCATGGGTTTTGTCCCTCCCCATCCTATGAACCAAAAAGGCCACCACTGCTCTTACACCTGTGTGAAGAGCAGAGCCCAGGTAATAACAGAAGAACAACAGATGTTGCACCTGCATGAGGGCTCCCGAATGGCGCCAGACGAGCTGGAATTCACATCTGAGCCGCAACAGCAAAGCTCTTCCCACAGACAGCGGTGGGAAGCAGGGATCAAAACACCACTTCCACAAACACGCTCACCAGCTCTCCACACACCGCATTTTCCACGGACCATCCTCATCCCTACAAGACAGTCAAGCCAAACATGTCCTCTCCAAGACCTCAGCATCCCTCAAAAAGGGGGCACAGCTATTTCAAAAGGAACTATGGGGCTACCATGAGGCAGCCATCAGTCTGTGCCCCCCAGCCTCAAATCCTGCCACCTCCCAGCTGCAGTCAGGAGGCAGAAAAGGCAGAAACCTCACTGGAGGAAAACAGCAGCAGCAGCAACCGTCCCCCTCGGTCGAGTTTTAAATGGCTCTCAGATCCCTTCAAACAAATCTAAATGCACCGATCCTATTGTGTGCATAAATCTTTGCACCGGGGCCTGCACGCCTCCACACTATTGATAAAGAGAAACGAGTCTTAAATATTTAATGAGCGAATAAACCCGTTAAGAGGATATGATTAACTGCACGCCACGGCTCTGCATTTAAGGTGTCCCTGCTGTACCTTTAGTGGGGTTTTATTTTTAAGGGAAATCGGCAGCAGCAGCTGGTGGAAGCGAGCAGCCGGGCTGTGCGGGTGCCGCACGAACGGGAACGCCGGCACAACGCTGCACTTCGGAGGCATAAATATGCCATGGGAGCCCGGGCTGTTCAGGGGGGCTGGGGGAGCCGTATTGACTCAGCCCGATGGCGGGGGGGGCAGAAAGCAGAGCCAAGGAGGTCTGAGGTTTTAGGTGAGGTGGCAGGAGCCAGGCTGTCGGTTAGAGAAGACACGTGAACTCTGCACCTTTCCGTCTCGCCTGGCAGTGAGGGGGCTGCTGGGGGGATCAGGAGACCTTGGAGCTATTTCCAGCTGAACCACGGAGCTGGAGGGTGACCTTGGGCAAGTCACTTACGGTCACCCTCTGCCTGGAGTCGAGCCCCGTGTGAGGCAACTGGAGTCTTGCCTGCTGAGGGTGCAGATCAAGGCAGTGTGGGATGCCAGAATGGTTGAACCTTCCTTTTCTCCACCTCCACCGAGCTGGCAGCAGCCTCAGCACGGGGTTGGAGCACTGAGGGCCAGGGTACAACACACCAGCCAGCCCACAGGATGTTTCTCAGGCACACAGAGAGCAGCTGATGGAAGATTTTATGAAACCTAGTGCTATAAATGTCCCCTTGCTATGTGACTTTTTATGCTTCTAAATTATTTTGATCATTATTTTTACCAGAGTGAGGTGAATAATACACAACAAACCACCGTGAATCATCACTCCAGTTTTTAGATATGTTAAATTTAGCTGTTTTGGTGCCACCTTTTTGTTTATATTCTCCAAGTGTTTCGTGCCAACAAGTTACCGGCAGGGATTTTTGGCCAGGAAAACGAAGGAAAAAAAAAAAAAAGTGAGACAGACTGTTAATTTCTGTTAATTTTAAGCAGCAACTAAAGATATTGGAAGAAAGTTAATTTCAAATGCTTAATTGCAACAGTTTCCCTCCCCAAACCTCAAGTCTAAAAATTAAGCCTGCCCAATCGGGAAGCCAAAACCTATCATGTGATGTAAGATCCCAATTAAAACGACTCTCATTCTTGAGACTGAGTATTCACAAAAGAGCAAAGACCGCGAATTATTTGCAGAAATTATCTGGAGAACAATTTTGAATAATGAATACGATGGGGGAAATCGCAGTCACTTGGAATACTTAATGCAACTACAAAAAAATCACCAACAATTTGCGAACAGAAAAGAGGTGAAACGTGTGGAATAGATCATTTATCGCAGTCCTGCCACCACCAGTGACTTTTCCAAATGACCAAGGCCCCTGCCCGGCAGTAAATGCTGCAGGAATTAGCAACAGCGACTGACGGACAGATGGAAGTCATGCTTGGAGATCCACCTAATCAAAGAGGCTGTGCCACCACGGCCAAGTAGAGGACCCACACGCCCATGACCTAGTAAAATCAGGGTGAAATAACTCGGGAAGCAGGATGGTCAAAGCAGCCCCGGACAGGAGGAAGGGATGCTCCAGGTGAGGCAGCCGAGTGGAGAGCAGCTGGAGAGGAAGAGGCACAGAGCCCTGACACACGCTGGCCAAATCCCAAGAGGCACAACCACAGAGGAACATCAAGGACAAGCTTCTGTGTGATTGTGGCTGGTGGAAGGGGTGGGAGATGCCCAGGGAAAGGAGAGGTTCCAGGTAGGTCTGGATCAAACAGGGGTGGATGCTGCATCACCAAATGCTGGCTCTGCCATGGGAAATATCGTCCCAACAGCCAGGGACTGTGAGAATCCACATATACCCAGAGTCTGAAGCTGAGAGATGGGGCTCCAGCAGAACCCACTCTGCCTCTGCCACCTCCCTTCAGGTGCTGAGCTGAGCCAAACTCTGGCCTCACGCTGAGAGCTGCTCCCATCGCCATGATCAGAGCATGCAGGACCAGAGAAGCAGGAATCTGCTAAAACCGGAATGGTCTTTGTTAGATTTACTTCATCACAGCACAAGCTTTGCATTTCACCTACCAGCACTGAGCATGGAAGCCAAAACCTCACCAGTGCCTGTAGGGTCCAGATGGGAGGAAGGATCTGAAGGGAGAAGGCAGAGAGAATTTGGGGTACAGAAGCAGGAGAAGGAGAAAAGGTGCTGGAGGACCTTGGGGGACCACAGCAGGGCATGGAAGAGATGGGGCCAGGCAAAGTCTGCAAGCACCACTCAGGTGGGGAGATGCTGGGCCCTTCCTTGCCTGAATACTGAGTGAGGAAGAGCAGCAAAGGTCTGGTAGAGATGGTGCTTTTTTACATCCCAGCCTAGTCAGCTGACATTTATCAGGGTAACAAAAGGCTACAGGCCTGATCACAAGACAGGCTGACAGTGCATCTTCCCCTTCTGGGGAAGAAAGTCAAGTGTCAAAGTTGTAAAAAGTAGTCCAGTCATTTTTCGTATCTTCTTCTTCCTAGAGTTTGATGCGTGCAGTGATACTTCCTCTCCTCCTTTGAAATGAAAGAGGAAAGAAAAATGCAGAAAACGCTGCATTTTAGGTGCAGGAATTAAAAATAAATCAAACTCTTCCAATGTTTCAGGTCAAATATTCCCCAAAGCTTCTGTTATGGCAATCTAAGAAAGTAGAGGCTGGATCTCTTAAATTCCCTTGAATTCAGGATGTTTCTATCAATCTGTACCAGCATTTCAACAAGCCTGGCTGAGGATGCTCAGGAAAGCCGGGTTGTTATACGCCTGGACTGCGGCAACCAGAGAACCACTCAGGAACTGAGAGACTCATTATTTGTTATTAACTCACCTGGAATCTCTGATTTCTTACATGTTATTTTGCTACTTGGCTGCAGAGTGAAATAGCTCCTCAAAAAATAGAAGAAGGAAAAAGTGAACCACCCACCAGTACAGGATCATCTTTCCAGTGGATTCTAGTAGGTCACCAGCAACTGCATCAAAGGAGTGTCCTGGGCGCTTCAGTGTTTGCTTCTTGTGCCCCTTTATTTACTGTTGATTCCCTCTGTGGCAGCACTACCAGCCCCTGCAGAGATTGCCCTGTTCCAGCCTCTGCTTTTCCAGGTTCAGGCACTGGGTATTTATTGCATTTGGCTGTTTTCAGAGCGTGGGTGTTTGCTTCACATGTCCCCACAGAGCAGAGTCCTCTCGGAAAACTGTTCCAGGCAGGAAACTGCTGCTGCTCCTGGTCAGGGAATTGCATGGGGAAAATCAGTTTCTTTTTCAAAAAATCCTCCAAGTGAGGAGTTTGTTCCAGAGAGATGAAGAACTGAGATTCCCATGGGCTCTGCTCCTGCCTGTCTGATGGATTCCCCCCAGCACCAATTTTGCTGGTACGGTGGTTGCTGTAATGAATTTTTAGGGATAATGATTTGTTGGGATAATGACTTTAGGTGCACAGGGCACTTCTATGTCCCAGCTCTCTTACAGCATCTGCGTGTTATCTTGCTAACCTTGCAGACAGGGAAACTGAGGCACAGGGCTGGCTCTGGAGAGGGTCTCCAGCAGCATCTCCAGTTGCAGCACTCGTGTGCTCCATGGATGTTGGGATATCAGCATCACCCACAACCTGGCTGAACTTCCCAAGGTCCCCAGACAAGGGATCTCCTGTGTCCCCTCTGTCCCCAGTTCAGCTGCCATGAGCTGCTGGCCCTGGTCCCTCTCTTGGGCATCAGTTTCTGTCCCTGGTACTCAAAGAGCTCCTCTCCCAACAGCTGGGCTCTGCCCCGGCGATCTCAGGGTGCCACCTTTGCCTGCACCATCCCCAGGAGGGTATCATGGCAGGGCTGGTGCATCTCCACCGTGGCTGGGGACAGCAGGGAGGACAATGACATTTGCTGCAGGAGCCTGACATTGAACTCAGCCAGTCAGAACGGCAGGTGTTTTGCTGGCAAGGGTAGAGGCTCTGCTCTGACACTGTCAGCGAGGGGACAGGAGAGGGAGGGGAAAGGAAAAAAGCCGAAGCAGCAGCCAGACAGCTGTCTCTTCCTCCTCCTCCTTTTGTGCAGAAATGTGGTTTTGTTTGTCAGTCAAACAGATTGTTTTCTCCTTCTTTGCAGGCCAATTGTTTCTGCTCCTGCAAGATAAGGGATTGAAAAGGGCTATATTTTTATGGCACTGAATCTAGGTCCTCCGATTTGGAGGGGAGACATCAAGTGGGAGAGGAATGCCTGTTCAAACCAACGCTCCTCTCCCCAGCTCCATTCTCCAATCCCATTTCCACCCCCATTTTCCTTTTTTCTCCTTCCTTCTCCCGCCTGGAGCTGCCTTTCGGCCCTCTCACTATTTAATCTCCATCTCTCCAGTGGACTCAGGAGGTTTACACAGCTTCATCCTCTTTGCACCATCTGCTGAAAAGAATCTGCTTTTCCCCTGCTGCTCTGTCCAGCGGCTCCTCCTGCCACCTTCCCCCCAAAAATGGGGAGAGCAGAGCCGGTGCCACTGCATGTGACGCTGAGAAGAACAAAACCCAGGAGGGGGTTTCCTTTTTTGCAAAGGATTTGCCCAGAAAGCACCTTGGAGAGGCAGACCCCAGAGTGTGGCAGGAGCAGGATGCAGAGATGAAGGAGGAAAATGGTCAATAAGAGCAAGCCCAGGCCAGGGTAAGGCAGCAGGATCCTCTCCTGGCTTCTACAGTGGGTTCAAGGAGCCTGTGTCCTGTCTTCCTCTTCTTTCTTGTTGAACTCCCCAAATCCACAGTCCAGATGGGATGCCGTGACTCACAGTGATGGAAATGCTGGAGTGATGACCTCTGAATGACCGCCAGCATCCCCAAGCCAAAGGACCTGGAGAAGGTCCTTGCTCCAGGGACTGTCAGGGCTGGAGGCATCCTCAACCTCGCTGTATCCCAAGCACAAGTACTTTGCTCCCATGTGCTGATCACATCACACACCAAGGACCAGAGGGAGGATTTGCCTCCCCTCCTTGGGGGATGAGAGCCTGGAAGGGGGCAGCGTGGTTCATATCCAACTCATAAGCCTCTCAGAGCTCAGGCTTGAGGACTGAGATTCACTCAATTAATTTTGCTTTGGCAAAAAGTCCATTTTTATTGCTATTTCATGCCTTCAGTATAGATTTTCCCTGCTCGTCTCAAAGGGATAATAAAACCCGACTCGTTCTTTTTATAAAAGTCTCACACTCCCTCTCTCACCAGGCTCTGTGTTCCCCAGCTAGAGATGTAAATTTAAAGGGGAAATGCTGTCATTTAAAACAAAACAAAACCAAAAAAAGCAACTCAGAAAGCCCAGCTTTGAGCATATTCCAGCTCTCAAAACTAGGCCGTGCAACCAAAGCACAAACCAAGCTGCCACCTTCCCGCGGTGAAGCGACATTCCCACAGCGATCCCAACCTCCCACAGGGGAATCAGGGGTGACTGCCAGTCCCAGGAAGCCACTCTCCATCTTACAGGGCTGATGGTGGCCCTCTGCTTGCTGGGATGTGTAGTTTTTGCCAGCTGGGTGCTGGTGGGCGCAGGTGGTGATTGCTTCTTGGAGCCAGCTCCTTGTGCTCGGATGTGATGCTGGAACCCCAGCACCCGCACCTGCCTCCCACCTCCTCCTCCTCCTCCATACCAGGTGAAAGCTTCGCTGCTGCCGGCCTCAAGCAGCTGGACCAGTCGTCCTGGGGGAAATCCCAAATCCACGCAATTCCGAGCAGGTGGATTTTGAGCGTGCTTTCGAGCAGGCAGTGGGACAGGATGGTGGCAGGACAATACACGGGTCTGCCTGCTCCACCTCAGCCGGGATGCATCCTGCCTGCTCTTTGAAAGGACTGTAGCTGTGGAGTATCCCTCTGAGAGGTGAAGAAAGGAAAGGGAAACTGCCTTTCCTCTGCCGTGTGCCCTGCTGCCATGACCTTCTGCGGGGGGATAGGATGCGAGCAGCAGAAGCCAAGTGGAAGTCTTGTCATCAGTGAGTGGCAGCAATCGCCTGGGGACAGGGCGGGGTCCCCAGCACCATCAGGATTTAAGAGCAGTTTAGATCCGGGTGCACGCCTGGCACAGCTGATGCAGCCTGCTAGGACAGACTCAAGACGGTGCCTCCTGCCTTGGCCGTGTGTCTGATTTGGTGACGTGCATAAATCCACTATCACTGGGACTCTCCTGCCTCAGCAGGAACCAGGAGCAAATCCAAAACAGAGCGAATCCAAAGCAGAGCGAAGCCGCACGAGGCAAGAGAAGACACACAGGTGCCTGCACTGTACCAACCCAGCACAGGACCAGACCAGGCCAAGAGGTGACAGCCAAACCTTTCCTATCGAAATGTTTCTCCTTCTCCCCATCCTGTACCCTTTTCCTGCACCCCCCTGCTAGGCTGCCTGCATGCCCTGGCTGCCAGGAACTCGGAGCCCTGCCTGCATCTGGCAGGGCAGGCAGCAGCCCTGGCGAGAGGAAACGCACAGCTCGCTCTGCTCCTGCAGGTGTGCCTCCAGCAGACAGAAGTTGTAGGGCAGCTAACAAGGACGGGCAGGAGATGAAAGACAAGGAAACCCCAGGGTGATATCACACTCCCTGGCTAACTCATGGTCGAGCACCTCCAGGCTCACCTCCGGTGCCCCCAGTGAGGCTGTGGCATGGCTCTATCAGTTGAACCTAAGTTGTGCCATTTCCTCTGATGGCAGAATGAACGGTCCTTCCCCGCCGTGAGCTGCCAAGCCTGAGGGATGCTACAGAAAAGAATTCTGCACCTCCCCCGTTTCAGGGGAAAATCAGTTGGAGTCCCTAGATTTTCCTGCAGAGCCCTCACAGGACTCGACCCTCCAGGCTGGAAAATCCTTAGTGCGCTCTGACAACCTCTGCAGCTCAGGCAGACGTGAGAGATGATTAAGACTGGCTGAAATCTCCCAGGACTCTGACATCTGAGAGGCCCCGTGCAAGGCAGAGAACCACCCCGGGCTGCTCCTTGCAACCTGCAACTCCCCTCACCTTAGCACGGAGCTGAAGGGAGATCAGGGACCCAGCGGGGCCAGGAACCAGGTCACTGCTGCTGGTTTCCAGGCAGCAAAGGTTTGGAAGAGCAGAGGATCATTTAGCAGAGCGACAGTGAAGGTTCAGAGCAGAGCCTTCAAATTACACGCTACAGAGCACTTTTCCTGCCTAAAAGGTCTCTGAAATGACTGTGGCGGCTCTGAAACGAAGCACTCTGTATGCAATTGTTCCCTGGGGCTTGCAGCAGAGACAGAGCCGGGAGAAGAGAGGTGGGTCTGCGGTCCCTGGCACGGGCAGCTCCTCATCAGACAAGGATACACACTTCTTCTGGGCTCCACAGCACAGCACTGCCGCTTCCCTAAATCTCCCTGGTGGTTTCTACCAGCCGTGGCTTTTTTTTTTTTCTTTTTATTTCTCACTTCCTGCCTTGAACTTCACACAGCTCCCAGCCCGGGCTGCAGAGCTGCTGCTCAGGGTGTGGGTGCCCCCAGCCCCATGCACAGACCCACACTGAACCCCTCACCGTCATCGCTCTCACCACGCCTCGAGGCACACCTCAATCCCACGGGGGAACGGGGAGGGAAGAGCACTCAGGGGGAACATGTCCTTTTCTCCATCTCACTTAGCTTCTTCCTATCTTTCTCCACTCCATCCCCCAGCAGCTCAAGGTCCATTTTCATCAGGCAGTGACAGTCACCAGGAGACACAGCCTCAGCACTGGCGGGCACCACGCACAGCCAACCTGCGCCTCGCTCGCCGCGGGTCCCCCCACCCTCTGTCACCAGCACACAGGTGACAGCACCCACATCCGCACAGCCACCACGGCGCAGCTCACCCACCTGGGGCACACACCCTGCCACCCTGGGAAAGGTGGCTGTGGGGTAGGAGTGCTCCACAAAGTCCCGGCACTCAGCAGGGAACCACTTGTGCACCATCAGGCTCCAGAGATGCCCAGGAGCTGGGGCAACAGGAGCTGAGCTGGGAGAGCCCTTGGAAGGTGCTGGCACCACCAGCGATGCCCTCCCTCAGCTGGCACAGGGCCCTAGGAGCACTCTCCCATGCAAAACCCCAACTGTTGGGTTTGTTCCTCCACACCATCACTTTGGGAGGTCACCTGAGGGCAGCCAACACGGGCACTGCTAGCAGCCAAAGGGAAAGCGGGCAGGGATCAGTGGCCACAAGAGCTTTCAGCAAGCCAAAATCTGCTCACATCTAAGGGATGGCATCACTCTCCATCAAAGGCAGTGGGGAACAAACATGCACCCCAACAACATCCCACTCTGACGTCAGTGAGAACCTCTGGCAGGTCTGCAACGTCAGCCACGACGCTTCCACCGGCCGGAGAGCCCTCGGGATGCCGACCCCTGGGCAGCTCACCACCTCCATTGGGATCCCACCATCATGCCCAAGGTGCTGCTCCAGCTGCACATTTCCAAGGAGAGTGGGAATGGGGACACACACACACACACACACACACACACACAAGAGGAATTTAAATGGAATTTCACAGCTGCAGCAAAAGGGCACAGGAGGGGCTCAGGGCTATCTATCCAAGATGCACCATGTCCCCGCTCGGCATTTCGGCACCGCCAGCCGGGAGTACCGCGGCCACCCGCACCCGCGGGACCGGGGGGGCCGGGGAGCCCCTCCGTGACGTCACCGAGCCAGGGACAGGCTCCCGTTTTGGGGGGATCGAGGCGGGTTTGGGGGAGCTGGAGGGACCGGAACGGGCTAGGGTTGGAAATGAGAGTGCGGTGCGGTGGGAGCGCGGGCGGAAGGGAAGGGAAAGGAAGGGAAAGGAAAGGAAAGGAAGGGAAAGGAAGGGAAAGGAAGGGAAAGGAAGGGAAGGGGATGTGGCGGCGGATTCGCGGTGCCACCGCCGCTCCAGCGGCAGCAGGAGCGCAGCGGGCCCGGCGGGAGCCGCGGTTGCAGCCGCAGCTGCGACGCGGAGCCCCGGGGGGGTAACGGGGCGGCGGGCAGGGCCCCCCCCCACCTCCGGCAGCGCCCCGCTCGCCCGGCCCCTCCGCTCCCCTCGCTCCCCCCGCCGGCTCCTATCATCCGCGGCCCTCCCCGGGCCCTCCCCGGGCTCGGCGGCCCGCCCGGTCCCCCCCCCGAGCCGCGTCCGGAG
>NW_024581742.1:0-22265 GCF_017639235.1 Corvus kubaryi
AGGGGAGGGACGGCGGGGGCATGACCGAGCGCCGTCGGAAGTGCACGCGCGCCCGCCGCCTGCCCGCGACCGCGGCGACACCTGCCGGCAGCGCCGCCGGTGGCACCGGGAGCGGCGGCGGGGGCGGTGGCGGGCGCTGCGCACACCGGGGGCAGCGGGGCGGGAGCTGGGCATGGCACGGCGGGCATCGGGACGTGGCACACCGGGTACCGGGGCGCGGCAAACGGGCACCGTGGCAGGCGCTGGGCACGGCACGCCGAGCACCGGGGTGCTCCACACAGGGCAGAGGGTGCTGGATGCCAGCAGCGGGAACTGTATGGCAGCTCCTGGGCAGTGTGGACTGGGCACTGGGGTGGCATTGGTGTTGGACACCGGGCACAATGGTGTGCTGGCACTGGGCACCGGGGACCGTTCGCGGGAGAGTGACACCAGTGCTGCGTGCAGGGAACCCCCCGGGTAGCACCTGCCGGGTGCTGGTGCTGGGCACTGGAGGGTGACACCGGTGCTGGGTGCATGGCATCCTGCAGGGCTTCCCACAGGGCAGCATCCACCGAGTGCTGGCACTGGGCAGGGTGAGGTCCCTGCAGACACACACTGGACCTTGGGGTCAGGGCTCAGGTCCGGGTTTGGAGCTCGGGCTGTCTCTCGGGTTGTATTCACATTTAGATCAGGACTGCACCACGTGTGGGTGTGCACTTGGGTCTGTGTCTGGATTTAGATCAGGATTTGGAACTGGATTCTGATCCACATCTGGATTTGCATTTGGAGCTGAATTTGGATCCACATCTGGACTTGCCTTTGGAGCTGGATTCAGATCTTCATCTGGATCGGAGTCTGGGACATGCATCTTTCACAAAGGATGGATGTAGCTTTTCCACCCCCTGCTCCCCAAGCATTCCACGGCTGCACAGAGCACCATCACCCCACGAGGTGTTCATCACTGCCCGCTTACCCTGCCCTGGGCAGCCTGGGGACCTTCAGGGGGAAGCTGGGGTCTGCAGCAGTGTGACAGGAGCCCTGGCCAGGGAGCAGAGGGGAGGGACGAAATGGCAGCGGTCCCGCTGGCCCTGGCTGTGCTCAGCGGTGCGTCTGGGGCTGAACGTGCTCCAAGGAGGAGCCGAGGTCAGGGAGGGAGATGAGTGCAGGAAACATATTAAGTGAGGAAAATTGGCTGCAGCCAGCAGTGCTGCCTGATGTTTGCCTGGGATTTTCCTCTCCATCAGGTATCCGGTGTAAGCCCTCGCTGCTGGGTGGTGGCAGCTGGTTATTCATGAGCGTCTTGGATGTGCCACCGGCCACCAGCACCTGCTGTGCACCAAGAGGGTGGCACCCAGGACCCCTCCATACTTGTGTCCTCAGTGCTGACACCCAGCTTTGGCCAAGGCGACATGTGCAGATATTTTAAGAGGAAGATTCTGTGCCTTCACAGCTTGACTGCTAATTTATAATCCTGTTTTCCTATTAAAATAAAAGCCTCTCTCTTATTCCCGAACGTGAGAGCCAAAGCGGAGCTCTGAGGAAGTGCCCTGTTTGCAGAACACACTGAAACACACAAAGGAAACGAGGCAAAACCAGCGTTTTGCACGTTTTTGAGCCTCATTTTAGCTGGGACTTGGAACAGCAGAAGGGAAATCTTTTCCAGCAGGATGTGCACAGCGGGGGTGTGTGTGGAGCTGCTGGTGTCCCTTTGGAGCAGGGCCACCTGCTTGCTGAGGGACAGCAACCGCTGCGGGTCCCTGTTTGTCCCCGAGGGGTGGCAGGTCCCTTGGGGATCCCAGGGATGAGAGATGGAGCAGCACGTCCCCCCTGGGGCTGGCCAGGCGGGGATGGCAGCCGATGGCAGGAAATACCTGCTGCTCCGCCGCTTCCCGGCCAAAGCGAACAAGAGGGAGAGTGTTTGGAGGGCGGCTGCGGCCGCGTGTGGCAGGAGGGGCCTCCGAGGGACACACAGGCCATTGTTCCTCGAGGATGTGGGGCGGAAATTTGGATGGACCCGTTGCGTGCCACGCTCCCAGCATTGCCGCGACTGATCCCAGACTGAGTGGGACCCAGGATCTGCTGAAGTGGATAAGGGTGGGAATCCATTAGACACTGTGTCTGGTGGAGGGGTCACTGATTACGGTGGTGGGACAGCCCCAGTGGAACAACCCCCTTGAGAGGGCTCTCCTGCTCTTTGCAGCTGGAGCACGACACATGCTTTCAGAGCTTTTCAGCCTTTCCAGAGCTCTTATTGGTATTTGTTGTGGCCCTGCAGTAGCTCTGCTGTCTGCCTGTTCCACCCGCACCCCACCAGCCTTGCAGCAACCTGGAAAGACATTTAATACAGGCTGGGTTTGATCTGCACTTTGACATTCCTTCAAGTGTTCCCTGGTGTTTTCCTGTCGCCTGCACAGTGCCTTTCCCCACCAACGCTCTCTCATTGCTGTAAAAAGGAAGAAAAAGGCTTGCAGAGTGTGCCCAGCCTTGCAAATCCCTAATTACCCACCGCACATCCTGGCAAACAGGCTTCCCCTTGAGCAGCATTGCTGTCAGCAGGGAAGGGGTGCAGGCTCTCCCCAGTGCGGCTGATGATGCTGGTCCTCCCACTGCCCTTGCCCAGAGAGCAGAGAGGTTTGTCTGGCTGCTCCCATCCAGCTCTGCTCTCCTTCCCCCAGCACCCATCTCCGCACCAGCTTCCAGATCCGAAGAGGTTTTTAAGGAGGGAGGCTGGAAGAAGGGGGAGAGAAGAGAATGTGCTGCTCTCCTTCCATGCTTTGTCCTTTCCCAGGAACTGGCCAGATTGTTTCCATTAGGAAAAGCTGAGGATCCAAGTATTTGTCAATGACCAGGAGAAGATTTGCTGATGGAAGCTGCTGTTCCCTAGAATAATGTTGAGCGAGGTGCTTGGCGTGGACCCATCCTTTTATGGTAAAATTAGGGCTAAACGCTGCGGGGATTTGCATTTGAAGTTGATTGATATGTGGCATTAGTGCACACGTAGATAATTTTGTATTTTGAGATCGCTGAGCAAGGAATAATTTTTATTTTGGGTCAAAGATAAGGGCATTGTGTTGAGATGAAATATGAAGGGGTGCTGATCTGTGTCACGGACACTGCGTTTCTCTTGGCTGGGTAAGGGGATGGCAGACCTGCATTACCCATTCCTGCCCTTGCTTTTAAGTGCTTTGGGTCTGTGCCCGATTCAAGGAGCGATCCCCTGCTGTCACTTAACACCAGGACACGGGTCCAACTTTACGAGCTTTGGAGTTTCCCATTATTAAATAAAAAAAAAAAAAAAAAAAAAGAAGAAACCTCTGTTTTATTTTATTTACTTATTTTAGTAGCTGAAGGCTGGGCCACTGAGAAACATTAATTAAATAGAGCGGTGTGGCTTGATCATTACGGGAAAGGTGTGGGGAGAGCGTTGCTAAGATGGCAGTGCCTTCCAAACCCCCCTCTGGCAACCTGGACTGATGCTGTCAGCAGCACCTCGGCCCTCCCAGCTGCTCAGTACCAGTCCCTGCCCTTGCACTTGCTCTTGCAGCACATCCTGGGCCAGGTGGCATGGCTGGTGTGACACCAGGATGTGCAGCTGTTCCCTTTGCAGTAAGGACAAGGGTTCAGCCCTCTTGGGGACTTGGGAGTGGAGGAGAGGGGCTTCCCTTTGGGTTCCCAGTCCACAAGGGCCAAAGAGGTGGTGGCTGCTTTGCTAAATGCATCAGCACAGGGCAACTCCAGACATGAGAGATCATCCCTTCCTCCCTCTCTCTATCCATTAATGGAATCATTGAATCCTAGAATGGTTTGGGTTGGAAGGCACCTTAAAGCCCATCCAGTTCCACCCCCTGCCATGGGCTGGGACACCTTCCACTTAACCAGGTTGCTCTGAGCCTTGTCCAACCTGGCCTTGGACACTTCCAGGGATGGGGCAGTCACAGCTTCTCTGGGCAACCTGTGCCAGGACCTCAGCACCCTCACAGGGAGGAATTTCTTCCCAATATCCCATCTAATCCTACCCCCTGGGAGCGTGAAGCCATTCCCCCTTGTCCTGTCATTCCAGGCCCTTGTCCAAAGTGTCCCCCTCCAGTATATCCATCCATCCATCCATCCATCCATCCATCCATCCATCCATCCATCCATCTCTCCCTCCCTCCCTTGCTCCATCTATCCATCTCTCCAGCTCCCAGCAGTAGCACATGGGCTGTTTTGGCAGGGCCAGGTGGCAGGAGCGATGCAGTTCATGGGATATAGGGAGCTCTAAGGAGAGGGAACTGCAGACATTAATTAGGCAGTTGGTGAGATCCTCAGGTGCTGATAACTCAGCAGAAGCACCGGGCCATTTGCATGCAGGAGATGACAAGCAATCATGTCCTAGAGATAAGAAATGATCCGCCCGCCCCCCGGTGTCCCTCCTTGCCCCTTTGGTCAGGTTCCAGGGCCACCACAGCTGGCAGAGCAGGGTGACAAACCCCCTCCTCCTCCACCAAAGCAGGTGGAGGGAGATAAAAAGGAAGGGGAAGGAGGAGGGAGCAGAGCTGAGCAGCAAAATCAACTGCACTACAAAACGCCCCAAGCAGTCACTTGTGCTTGAGGCCATCCCTGCTGTGTGGCCGAGTGGCTTTTTCCAGGCCTGGCAGGAGAAGCCTGGAGGGGTGGGAAGGGGGACGGGGGGTGAGGGAAGGAGGAAGACGGCCCCAGTTTCAGCCTCAATAGGTTTCAGAGGCATTTTGGGGATGAAAGCTGCCCTGGGGCCCCTCCCAGCGAGCAGCATTCCTGTGGGTACGCTGCGAGCATCGCGTTTGGCTGGCTGGCAGCTTCCTTGGTGTGCT
Source organism: Corvus kubaryi (assembly GCF_017639235.1). Classification (NCBI taxonomy): domain Eukaryota; kingdom Metazoa; phylum Chordata; class Aves; order Passeriformes; family Corvidae; genus Corvus; species Corvus kubaryi. The sequence goes on from NW_024581742.1 coordinate 4,809, forward strand.
GAAAATGGTATTAAAAAAAAGGAAAAAAAATAAAAAAAGCAAAACCTACAACAACAAAAAATATAGCACCCGCCCCCCCCCGGCCCCCCCCCCCCCCCGTCTCCACCACCTAACAACAACCAAGAAAGGCAAAATCTTTCACAAGCCCGGAAGATGTCACCATAGAAACAGAAATCAGACCCACTCCACGGATCCTGCCGCCTGGGAAGGTGATAAAATGTTTTCTATCGATTGCTGTCGGGAAAGTCACTGCTGATAAGCCATCCGAGGAGAAATGGAGTGGGGACGCGGGGACGTGGGAGCTCTTCAAATGAGGCTCCAGATGGTCCCTCAGCTGCCCCTGTGCAGCGGCCGGGGACTGAGGGACCGAGGGCTGGCCGGGGGCAGCTGCCCTGCCCCAGGCTGGTGCCAGTGTGTGTGCCCAGAGGGGTGTGAGTGTGCCATGCCCTTGGCATGGCGATGTGTGCGTGCCCTGGCTGCTGCAAGCACCAAGTGGAAAGCTCAGTGTCTGCTCTCCTGCTCGCTTCTGCAGCACAGCAGCTGTTCCTGGCTTTAAGCTGAAAGAGAGGAGGTTTAGATTGGATATTAACAAGGAATTCTTCCCTGTGAGGGTGGTGAGGCACTGGCAGATGCCCAGAGAAGCTGTGGATGCCACATCCCTGGAAGCATTCAAAGCCAGGTTGGATGAGGCTGGGAGCAACCTGGGATAGTGGAAGGTGTCCCTGTCCATGGCAGGGGGTGGAATGAAATGAGATTTAGGGTCCCTTCTAAGCCAAAGCATTCTATGATTCTATGAGAAGCAGGCCATGTGGGGACAGATGAACCTTCCCCCGACTCCCTATGTGGTATCACCACTGTTTCACCTCCTCTTGCCTCGCCTTGCTGGGTATCACTGTGATAATCCCCGTGGTGCTTTCCAGCGTTCTGCCCTCCCAGAACCCGGATTCCCAGTCCCCATTTGCACGCTGGCGGCTGCTCTGCAGCTGGGAGCATCCCTGTGGCTGCGGCGCCGGCTGGGAGGTGTGGGATCTTCCTGGCGGCTCTTCCCAGGGCTCCGCACAGCGCCGGGGCCTGGCTCGAGCGCCCTTTGAAGAGATGGAAAATCCTATTATCTGCTCATTCTTCTCACAGTGTGAAGCCTCAGCGCATTCAGCAGCAGTCGAGTGTGGTCTGCTGCCTGCAGCCCGGCGCTGCCTCTGCTCCCACCCACGCGGGAAGCTCTGGGTCACCAGGGATGGGCATCACATTCCCATCCCCTGATCCATGCATTTCCCATCCCCTGATCCATGCACCTCCCCACCCCATGATCCATGCCAGAGCTCGGGGATACAGCTGTCCCCACAATACCCTGTGCAGCTTCCAGCCGTGGGGCGCAGAGGACATGCAGGGAAGCAGCGTGGGGGGCTGTGTGCTGATCCCCTGCTCCATGGGGAGCCGAGGTTGCTGCTCCAGCCTGCAAATCCTCACATCATTAAGGCCGGGAAGGTGTAACCCATCTCACATCCTCCATCCCCGAGGCAGCTTTGCTGCCAGTAATTGGCAGCAATAAAAGAGGCGGTTAATCCAGGGCAGCGTGGGATGCAGGCAGAGGGATGTCTGCGGTGAAAGGCACCCTGGCAAGGAGGAGCTGAGGAAGAATACGCTCCTGGGCACAATTTTCAGCCCTGGAGAGCTGGTTGGATGCCACGGGGAGCATTTGCTGGGGATTTTGTTAATGATGTAGGCGCAGCCTTCCCAGCTTGGCCTGTGCTAAAACCCTGGCTCGCGCAAGCTGAGGCTCTTTGGCTTGAACTTAGACCAGCTGCTTTCCACTGGCTGGTGGATTTTTGTCTTGTTACTGGGTGGTTCCATGCGGGGAGGTGAACAAAGGAATAGTTAGCGGGTGATTTCACCTTAGGGGCTTTTTTTTGGAGGAGAAGGGAAGGGTTAAACCATGCCTTGTTACTGAGTTATTTTAGGATGGTAGCGCTGAAGGGACTGCAGGAGGATTTGTCTGCACATGGGAAGATGGAATTTAATCAATATTGACAAGAGCCATTCACCAAAACAGGCTCATACGCTAATGAAAGCCAGACCTGGTGTGTCCCTGGGGAAGGACAGCTTTGGGAAAGAGGGGAAGGAGGCACTGGGAAAGACACAGCTCCCACTCCCATGCTCCTGGTTCTTGTGAAACCAGGCTGCATTTGGGATTGATTTTCCCAGCAAAGAAAGACTTTGGCTCGTTTGCCTTGTAGCTGCAGGACGCCCAGGACCAGCCCCTGTGTCTGCAAAGCAATGTTCCCATCCCTGCCCAAGGATCTGGGTCCATGTCAGCCCCCCAGGCACCAGTGTCCCAGAGCCAGGCAGAGGCTGGGGTGTGTGTGGTGGCGGCAGAGCCAGTCCCACATAGATAGCTCAGGATGCAATGGGGGTGCAGGGTTTTGCCCTCCAGCTCGGATCACAGCCAGGAAGCAAAATCTCCTTCCATGAGTGGAGGTGATTCCATCCAAGCCGTGAAATCTGTTGGGTTTTCTGGCACCTGTTAAACTCAAACACCCACCGAGGCACTGGGAGAAGACTGGTTTTGTCAGACTTGTGGTTCCCCCTCTATCCTTGCACTTAAAAGCAGGAAACAGCCAAGACACCTCTGCGACCAGCCCCTCCCAGCAATGTACCACATGGAGAAGAAACCTAATTTGTGTGGTTGGCAGCTGATACTTCCTGTCACTGCCAGCTCTGTATCCTGGAGCCGGGCTGAGCTCGTTATCCCACAGTGGACAAAAAGTCCTGCCATTTCCCCCTCCATGCATCCCCAGATTCCTGGAAAGCCATGGAAGACAGTGATCCAGGCGTCATCCTGCTTCATCCCAGCATCTGTGTGGAGCAGCAACCATTCTCTGCTGTGTGGAGGACTCGACTTAATTTGCTGGGCACTTTTTTTCCCCTCTAAAAGGCAGCACCGTATCCCCCAGCCTTCTGGAGCAGCCGCGGGGCTGTTCCTGGAGCGTGGGGGCTGAGCGGGATGCAATTGGAAAAAAGGAAGATTTTGATCCCCCGCCAAGCCCACACAATCCCATCCAAGTTCACACTGGCAGATAATGAGCTTTAATGAGCAGGCCACACTAATTGGTAAGTGATCCCAGAACCGTCTGTGGCAGAGGCGAAGGAAGAGCAGTGGCAGCTCAGGGTGAGGAGGGGGCCAGGGCTGAGCAGTCCCTGGTGCTCCAGAGCGCGGGGGCTGCCGGGAATGGGGCTACTGGCAGTGAGGGACTGCTTGCCCCCACAGGGACTTCCCCCGGGGCTGCCAGTGGCCTGCAAGCAGGACTGTGAGAGAGATTGCAGGATCTGTTCCTGGGTGCCCATCTGTGTCCTGGGATGCAGCAGTGTGGTCAGCAGGTCAAGCAGAGGGATTGTCCCCCTCTGCTCTGCTCAGGTGAGACTCCACCTGTGGTGCTGCCTCCAGCTCTGGGGCCTCCAACATCAGAAGGATGTGGAGCTGCTGGAGCAAGTCCAGAGGAGACCATGGAGGTGCTCCAAAGGCTGGAGCATCTCTGCTCTAGGAATGGGATGAGAGAGCTGGAGAAGAGAAGGTGACAGGGAGAGCTCAGAGCCCCTTCCGGGGCCTAAAGGGGCTCCAGGAGAGCTGGAGAGGGACTTTGGACAAGGGCCTGAAGTGACAGGACAAGGGAGGATGGCTTCAAACTGACAGAGGACAAGGTTAGATGGGATATTGGGAAGAAATTCCTCCCTGTGAGGGTGCTGAGGCTCTGGCACAGGTTGCCCAGAGAAGCTTTTTGCACTGTGGGGTGATGAGTGGCCAGAGACCAGCTGGCACCTGCAGCCCTTGGACACGGAGTGGGGCAGGGTGAGCCCGGGTGGCCGGTGAGAGGATGGTGCTAATCAGAGACATTCCTAAGGCAGTCCTAATCGGAGATCATTGTAAATTCCCCTCTCAAATGGAGTGGAAAAATGCTATTAAGCTAATATAACATCACCAGGAAGGACGCTCTGCCGCCGCCGTCTCCAGGGATTCAGGCTGTAATGAGGGGAAGGAGCAGGAGATGACAGCAGCTGGAATGCCTGGGGTGGTGGGAGCTGCTTAGGACCACCCAGCCCTGCTTGGCTGTACCCTGCCTCAGTTTCCCCAGATGGCCAAGGGACCTTGAGCTCTGCTCTGGCAATCAGAAGATGCCAGGAGCTGGTTGAAGGGCTCGTTTCTTGTTGAACCACTATAAAGCCAGGGGACAACAGTAGGATCCTGCATCCCCTGGGTGCCTTGGTGCCATATTCTCTAGGAAAAAGATGTCTAAGTCATATTGTTTAAATGGTAACACATCCAGGAGGGCAGCTGGAGCAGAAAGCTCCAGGGAGACCTTAGAACACAGGTTGCCCAGAGGAGCTGTGGCTGTTCTGTCCCTGGAAGTTTCCAAGGCCAGATTGGACAGGGCTTGGAGCACCCTCATCTAGTGGAAGGGGGGTGGAACTGGGTGGACTTCCAACCCAAACCATTCTGTGATTCTGCGTTGGATATTGCAGTGTGGCTGATTTGGGCAGTGCCTGGGCAGGGGTGAGGACCTTCATCAGCTGTCTGGGAGTGCAGGGCTGGTGGGGGTGACCTCTGCCAGCACCCCAAGGGAACGAACAGGGGATAGCTGAGCATGAGCCCCTTCAGCCCCATTAGCAGTTATCAGCAGAGCCATCATTAGATGGGACCACCCGCACCCAGGGATGCTCAGGCACGCCGGGGGCTGAGCAGGAGCCTGGGGACCTTCCAAGGAGCATAGGAGTGGCCTGTCCCCAACCGCATCGCTCTGCCAGCTCCCTGCAGCAGCCGTGCTCCCTTCCAACACTAAGTGGCAGCCTCTGCCCGGCTTTGGGGCAGCCCCTGGCAGCGCCTGGGCAGGGGAGTCTGGGCAGCAGCATCCTCAGAGCTGGCTTCAGCATCCTCAGGGGGGGCTTCAGCATCTTCAGAGGGGGCTTCAGCATCCTCAGGGGGGCTTTCAGCATCCTCGTGGAAGGCTACAGCATCCTCGGGGAGGGGGTTCAGCAGTCTGTGGTTCCCAGGACTCCCAACCTGGCTGAGACCTGCCTGGTGCAAACCATGCTGAGGGTCCTGCCAGGGGACATCCTCACCCCCACAGCCCTGGGTGCCAGGCTGAGCCCTGCGGAGGGTCAGATTGGGTCAGTGCCGCCTGCTAGGAGGGAGATAAGGTTCGAGGTTGGCAGCTGTTGGTACCATCTGCTGAATTAGAATCACAATCCACTAAACAAACACTGTCTCAGGATAAAAACGTGCTGCTTAAGGCAAGGAGGTATTTCTGCTGCAGGTATTGCTATTACCCAGGAACCCACCGTGAGTATTTGCAGTGCTATCAAGAAGCTGAGGGATAGAAATGAGTCCTGGGAGCTGAATCCTGCTTGTGTTCATGTCAGTGTGTCCGTGATTATGGAAGCACGTTGGGACTTGTGCTGGATAAAGTGCTGACACTTCGGGGAAAGGCTGGTCTGGATTTTCTGCAGCACAGGATAGAGGGAAAGTAAAATAAAAATAGGTCAAATGAGCATCCTGGGTGTTCCTGGTGGAAGGGAGCAGTTCAAACCAGCGTGGGAGATCAAAGAGACAGGCAGCATGACACAGGGCAGCCCCTGCTCCCTCCCAGGCATTGTCCTTGGCACGATGACAAATTTTAACCTTGGGAATCTCACCCAGTTTGCCAAGATATCCCTGTGCAGAGCAGGAACGCTCGGTCCCACACTGAGCTGGTCCCACAGCCTGCCCTGCACCATCAGGGCACAAAATGCTGTGTGTGTGAGGATCTCCCCAGTCCCAATCCACTTCAGCACAAGCAGGCAGTACAGTCCTGCATGGACTTTAAAAAATAGAATTCTAGACTAGTTTGGGCTGGAAAGGACCTTTAAAAGGTCACATAGTCCAACCCCCTGCAATGAGCAGGGACATCTCTAAGTAGATAAGGTTGCTCAGAGCCCCGTCCTACCTGACCATGAATGTTTGCAGGGTTAGGGCACCCACAGATTCTCTGGGCAACCTATGCCAGTGTTCTATCACCCTCACTGTAAAAACATCTCCCTTCTATCGAATCTAACCCAGCCCTCTTTCAGTGAAACACTGCAGGCTGTAATTTATGCGCACCTCAACAGGGGTACGTGCAACTGAAGGGCTGCAGGTGCTTTTTTTCCCCCGGGCTGGGGACAGGTACAGCTGATGGTCAGCCAAGGACGCGGTGGCTCTTGGCAGCACCTCAGGTCCCATCCAGCCCCGCTCCCCGGAGCTGGCGCGGCCGCTCCGCAGCTGCGAATCCCGATAAAGCCCGTCCCGGCTCGCCGGCCGCCAGCTCACGTGTGAGCCCCTCGGTGCCGCTACTTTGTCACAGCCCAGCGCTCACGCCGGGTTTATCACAGCTGAGTCGGCTGGCACGCGTTCCACTCCACATTTATCCCTTCCAATTTTGGAACAACCAGCCGCTCGGAACCATCCGCCCGGTGCAAACAGCCCCGGGCTGAGCGCGGTGCCTGCCCACCCCGTCCTGCACCGCCCACGCTCCGGAAGGCTCCTTCTCCTGTTGGATAAACAAGATATGTGCTAAAACACCCCAAAATCCTGGAGAAACCCAGCCTCCAGCAGGCCTGGGAGGTCTCCAAGGAGTGCTCTTCTCCCTGGGACCAAGTGATGGGATGTGCGGGAATGAATCATAGAATCATTAAGGCCGGAAAAGACCTCCAAGATTATCAAGTCCAGCCTCTGAATGGTGCAAAGTTGTGTTGGGGAGGTGTTAGACTGGATATTTGAAATTCTTTCTGGAGAGAGTGGTCAAACCTTGGAACAGATTTCCTTCCTTCAATGTCCCAAGTCTGTCGGTGATCAAGAAGCATTTGGAAAATGCTTTTAATAATATGTTTTAGCATTTGGTCAGCCCTGAAGTGGTCAGGTAGTGGGACCCTGAAGTGGTCAGGCAGAGGATCACTGTAGGTCCTTTCCAGCTGACATAGTCCTGTCCTATTCTATTCTAGTCTATATTTTGAAACTCATTCCCACATCCACTTTGAAACCCCTTTGGGCTCACATGCCTCACCCCCATGCCCAGTCTCAGGCTGCTGAGTTATTTCCATGGCTGCCAGATGATTTGTGGCCTCCTGCCACCACTCAGAGGACAGGGACACTCAGATGAACCCTCCAGCATCTCCCCCCGCACCTCCCTGGTGTAAATCAGCACAGCACCGGCGATTCCAGCCGGGCTGATTTATGCTGGCAGAAAGATGCTCCAAAGCTCAGCCGTGATTTAGAAATCCCATTAGGACCTGGCCACTTCTGCAGGAGAGGGGCAGGAGGTTGGTTTGTCTTCTCCTCCTGGAGAGAGGGATGCAGTGAGGAGCAGTGGCGGCACTGGCAGCTGTCTGTGCTGTCATTCCATGGCTGACTCTGGCAGGATCAGTGCTCCGAGAGCACGGCTTCATCCTGGGAAGGCAAAACCTCCTCTGTGATTTACAGCAGGCAGGAAAAGCCAGTCCCATCTGCTACCCCAGGCACCTACCCTCTTTTTTTATTAAAGCTAATGTGAGAAACAACAGGGCTGCAGGAAAAGTGACTTCCATGGGCATGGCTCCTGGGGAGGGAAGAGCTGAGAGGCAACGGGAGCTGAATTTACCTCCATGGGAGCCCTGGAGAAGATGAGCATCATTTTGTAAAAGGGAGAGTGAGGCAGACAAGCCAAAAACATCACCTATAAAGAAAAGAATCTCTCAGTACTCTCTCATCCTCCTTTCCTGATCCTTCCTTTGGTCTCTGTACACACTCAGGGCATTTTGCCCTACATGATGTTCTGCAGCTGGTGCTTGGCCACACAAATCACCCCTCAGCCAGGCTAACAAATGGCTAAACAACTGCAAAGGCACTTTGCAGCATCATTTTTTTCACCAGCTTTAGCAGCAGACTGGCTTTTACAGCACAGCTCTCCCTTCCGTCACTTTATCCAGCCTCCATAATGTACCACCCCCTCAAGAAAAAAAGAGGAAAGCAGTTTAAAACCAGGCCATTGCAGAGAAACAGCTCCCACATGGAAAAGCTCCTCGAGGGGTGCTGCAGCCTCCCCTGCTGCCATGGAAAGGCCAATTAGAGTTGGAAAAAGCTCTCAGGGGAGTGCTCAGGTAGGAGGTTTGCTGCTCTTTTGGGGTGAGGCTCAGAGCAGCCAATGCTCAGCTTGGTGTGAGGGTCGGCAGATCCCACCAGTGGGAAGGGGTTGCTGAATACAGGGAAAACCTCTTTGGAGGATGCCTCTCCCATATTTTCTGGGCACCCAAAGGCTGGTTTATGCATTCATGGCACCATTGCTTCTACACCTCCCCTTGCTTCTTGGCAGCAGCATCACCAGGATATTCCATCCTTATTCCTGGAGTGGGGGGACCCACAAGCCCCCTGTTCCCACCACCACTCACCTTGCAGGGCCCATCCAGTGCTTTCTTCCTGGGGGATTTTTTAACACTTCAGTTCCTTTTTGCAGCTTGTTGTAACAAATGTCCTGAGACTGGTTTTTTAGTGCTTAAATACTTTATGTGTGCTGGTGCTTGTTTGGCAGCCCATGGAGGGGGTTTTGTGGGTTACCCATCCTCCCCTTTCCCTCCCCTCTGCTGATAGCAGGATCAGATGAAGCCACCAGCTCCTCTCCCCAGTGTCCCGAAGCTCAGCACTGTAACTGTCTGCATTTGGGGGGCGAGAGGGAAGCTTGTGGGGAGAGAAACTGTGAACTCTGGAGAGGACACAGGGCATCCCGGGGACATCCCCAGCGCCACAGCAGGGTTTGACCTTCACAGATGAAGTCTTCCCCCTTTTTTCACCTCTCTCATCCTTCCCTTTCTCCTCCAGGAAAACAAAACTTCAGTGGTTCGTCTCACACAGAGCTTGGGCCAGGGAAATGCCATGCCAGCAGCCACAGCCTTGGAGAGCCAGGGACATGCTGTCCCTCCGAGGGAACTCCCTGAAAAGTCAAGGCCAGGCTGGCACTGTGTCTAGCACACTCTGAAGAGGCTGGATTTACTTCTGACCATAATAATCATGTAATGCCACATGTGCCGTGTGCCCTTGGTCACATCCCTCGTTTCCGGCGTTCCCCACACTGACGATGCTGTTGGAGACTGTGGGTGAAACTACGAGCATGATGGAGGGATGGAGCAGGAGGCTGCTGGCCACACACTGTGCTCCTGGCAAGGCTGGGAGCTGCAGACGTGTCACATGGCTTCTCCCTCACAGTCTCCAGGATTAGCTTAATAGCACGGGGAAATAACAGGATGAAAAATTCGCTCCCCTCCAAGCACTAAAAGCCAAGTTTCAAGGTTAATTGTCTGCCCTGTAGGAATAGCTTTTACACACTGCAAGGGGCTTAATTAGTGTCATTTTAGCCAAGCAGAGAGAGTGTGCCCTGGACCCATACTGCATGCCCCCAAGCCTATTTTCCTCTCCACGAGAGGTGATGGATTGCAGGCAGCTTCCCTGCACCAGTACTCAGCAGGGACAGGTTTGGGGCTGATCATGGAACCCCAAGATTCTCCTTGACAGCTGCTGCAGCCCCGAGCCCCATCCCTGCACCCTCTGCACTCTTAGGTCCTGCACTGATGTGCTGCAAAGTGGCTGGATCCTGTCTCTGCCCCCGCTGGTCAGGGGAGCACCCATCCCCACTGAGCACCCACTTGGCAGGACACGCTGCCAGGCCTGGCTTTAAGAAGAGCTCAAGGGGATGGAGGGAATTTCTCTCCCCAAGTAGGGTTGTCCTGTGTGTCCCTACCAGCTTTGGGACATGGCTGCTCTCCTTGCAGCTAAGGTTTGTTTTCAGCCCAACACTGACCCCAGAGACGGACACGGTCCAGCACCAAGGTGCGAGGAGAGGCAGCTGAATACCAGGGTCAGTGCCAGCAGTGGGGTCTCTGGTGCTACAGGGGCAGCCCATCTGGAGAGTGACTCAGGTCCTTCCCAGCACAGGGCAGCTGCTTTCCATTGGAGCATTCTTGGCAGTGGGGAGGGGGCCCCCATGGAGGGTTGCCATGCCCTGGCTTGGAGCCACTGGCAGCCCCCAATGTGGTTTCCCATCACCCGGCATCCACCCTCGCTGCGCTCCAGCTCACAGATCCCACAGGGATACCCATGACCTCCCATGCAATCCAGGCCAGGAGGCTGCCCTGGATGCCTGCCTGTCTGGGTTGGAGCAGACCTTGGAGAGGAGCAGCCTGTTGGGATTTAAACTTTTCCCCATATTGTAGAATTTCTGGCAGCCCCCACTAAACCCATCTGCTGCTAAAGCCTCCTCATTCCTGCTCCAGCCACACTTCCAGTTGGGCTGTCCTCCTCCCACATCCCACACTCTGCTGTGGGGTTGTGGCCAGTGGGTGCTGGATCCACCCCATGCTCCCAGCTTCCCTCCAGCCTCTCCCCCTTCCCTCTCTGACCTTTGGATTCAATTTCTCCCTGTTAGCTGATGTCCAAACAGGGTCCCAGGGGCTCTCCACCAGCAGAAACAAACTACAGCAGAAAACATTCATCCCAACAGACAGGGCTGGCAGGGAGCCCCCGCAGCCCTGCCTGGGCAGTGACCCACATCCCAGCCGCTTCCCTTTTTTATGGGAATCTGCAAAAACACCCCAATTCTTGGCAAGTGGGCAATGCTACAGGCAGGCACCCTGGCAAAGGGAATGTCTGGAGTTTGGTGCTTCCAGGAGGGTGTGGGAAGGGGAGATGCATGAAGGAGGGAACGGGGACAGCATCTTTCTTTAGCACTAAAGGGATTAAACATCTTAAACCTGAAACAAGGTAAACAGTCTGCTTTGCCTTAGGCGGGGAAACCCCAGAACTTCTGCTTCATGCCATTTTATACAATCAAAGATCAGTTTGGGCTGAAAAGGTGAAAGAAGAGAAGCAAAAAGTTCTTTTTGTTGAAATGAGTTGGATCATCACCCAGTAACGGCACCCAGCTCCCAGTCTGCCTACAGGAGGATCATGGCAGAAATCCTGGATACTCAGTTTGTGGGGGTTCAAGGGCCAAGGCACTCGCAGCTCACACTCCCCTCCTGCTGCTGTGGCTCTGGGCTCACAGTGGTGAGGAGTGATGTATTTTTAATTCGTTTAAGGGAATTAAGCTCATCAGTCTGACTACTCACACGGCCTCCGCTTTCATTAATTTCTGAGCCGCTTGCCTGGATTCCTCTGGCTCTGGCAGGGGTTTGGCATCACAGGGAGACCCATTTCCTGCAAATTTGACAGATGTGGGCTGCTGGAGAGCAGCAGGAGACCCCATTTACCCCATCCCCACAGTGGGGAGTACTTTGGGTCACCCACCACATCAGTCCCATAGGGACATTCTGCCTTGCTCCACTTGCTCCACACTCCATCATGTGCTGCTGGAGAGTAGTGTGCTGGCAGCTGGAGAGCCTCTGCCCTCCTGAGGTCCCCAACCTTCTTTCTAGGGTCCCCAACCTTCTTCCTGGGGTCCCTGACCTTCTTCCCAGGGTCTCTGACCATCTTTCCATCTTCCTTTTGAAACACTTCTGTGATGTAGCTTGTAAACAGACACAAAAGCAGGGGGGAAAGAAGAGATAAGATAAAAATAACAGCAGCAGGAGTGGGTTTGAAGTAAATAACAAGAAAAAATCAAAGTGGAGGGGGAGTGATGCTCTGAGGAGGTATTTATAGCTGGCTCTGTGGTTCCTCAGGATAGACCTGTGTGTCCCCATGGAGCCTCTTCCTGGCCCCCACAAGCATATGTTTGTGTCCCTGACTTGCAGTCAGCCCTTCCCCAGGAGTCTTCCATGTGGATTCAGCCTGGAGGCAGAGTACATCCCCACAGCTTTTAGAGATCACTCAGGGAAAGGCTGATGCTCTGAAAAGGCTCTGAGCCCAGCCCTCTGTGGCACTGAGCACTGGGATCAGACACCTGCTGTAGGGGCCATCACACTTGGCATGAAGCAGCCTCAACTTTCAGGCTTTTTTTCCCCACCAAGTACTCAATGAGAGCTTTTTGTCCCCACAGCCCTCCTGGGGGTCACATTTGAGAGCAAGACTGATTGCCTGGGAAAAGCCAGGCACCAGCGGAGCGAGGGATGAGAGATAGCCACGAAGGGAATGCTCAGTGCTGTGACTCAGCCCCCTCCACACGATGGACACATCCCATCCCTCCTCAATGCTACGGCGAGCATTGGGCATCTGGATGGTTCGGCTAAATGGGGGCACCCTAATTAGATGTGTCTGGATCAATGCACCTTAGCCTGGGCTGCTGGTGTGCAGGGAATTTTTTTGGAGGCTGCTTCAGCCTTTTGCACCTAACAGGCAAAGGCACTGGGGGTGCACAGGGTGTTTTGTAGGTGCAGAAAGGACCTGGAGGTGCAGGAAGAATCAGAGAAAGCTGCTCAGCCTCTTTGGATGGACCCTGGGGCAACGGGGGTTGTTTCCACCTCTGTCATGGGACGTGCCTGTGGCCAGGGAACATGGTAGCAGTGACCTTTTCAGCTGCCTTCTGCTTTGGGAAGCCTCAGCTTCTCTTACAGCATCTGTCCCCATGAAAAGTGCTTTGGAGGGATATAGGGCTTTGGGGGAGAGCAGATTGGCAGTAAACTCTCCAGCCAGCTGTGCAGAGTCAGGACCTTTTGGAAAAGGGAAATCTGGGGGATTTCCACCCACCTGGAGCCTCAAAATGTCCTCCTTCTTTGCAGCCATCTCCCCGGCTGGGGAAGCAGCCACTGCTCTGTGGTAACTCTGCACACCCTCGCTGCTGCTCTCTAATCAGACACGGGGTTTGCAATTAAGCGACACAGTAACCCTGGGGACAGAACCTGCTGTTTGAGCCCAGCTCGGACGAGTTTGGGGAGGGAGAGACCTGATTTCCCATTTAGCAGACAGGTCACGATCGGTGGATTCATTGATCCCAGAAAGCAAAGCCTCCGCTTCATTAGAGACATGCTGGTGATGAACGTGGCCTCGGGGAGCGGGGAAGCTGTGTGAATCCTTCCCTAAATGTTATCTCCACAAGGCTCAGAGCGCAGATGTTGGGAAGCTCCTCCAACAGGATGGCTTCCTCTGGAGGGAGCTGCTCCTTCCTACTGTGCCCATCACACATGTGGTTCTGAGGGGCACTGGAGCTCCCTGGAAATGCTGAGGCTGGAAAAATGCACCTTTATGCCTCTGTGTCTGCCTCTTCCCTCTGTGCTTCTCCCCACCGATGCGTGACGAGGGCACAGTGCCCTGGCTCAAAGAAATGCAAGCTGTGGCTGTGCCAGGGCAGAGCACCTGGGTGAGACCCAGCTTCGACATAAGGTGCACCTGGTGTCAGCGTGGAAGTCCTAGAGCCTGGGGGGTTTGTGAGGGGTGTTCACCCAGAAGCATGGACACACCAAGGCCTTGCAGAGCTGGTTCAGGTGCAGGCAGCAGGGGCAGGGCAGAGAAGAGGCAGCCCCATCGATTAAGCACATTGAAATTGGGCAAGATCCCTGTGCAAAGTCCTGCTCACACTGCTCCTGAACCACGACCGTGTGTATACAAAACGTTCTGACTGTAACAGCCAGATTCTGCTCTGTCCTCTGCTGCATTCCTGATTTTCCCTCCCCAGGTCAGCTCTCCCAGAGGGAGGTTTCCTCACTGGCTCCTGCCAGCAGTTACTGGCAATAACTTCTCGGTGCCCTTCAACGCAGCTGCTCGAGGCAGCAGATGGGGATGGGGGTTGAAGCTGAGCCAGACTGGCTGCTTTGCAAGCCTAGTTCAGGATAAGCTGGGCTTATGCAAGTAGCTCCATCTACTCCCGAAGTTCCCATTCTCTCCTGTAATACCTATGGAGATACTGGTGTAGTTACTGGGAACAGTTTCACCGAGGTGAGCATTGCCCACAGGCTGGAGCAGGGCCCTGCACCGTCCCTTTCCCTGAAATCATGGTAACAACACCCACAGGCAAAAAGCAAGGAAAGGACTGTGAGCCCTCCCCATGGAAGGTTTTCCTGGCTCTCTGCATGAGGAAAACCATGCAGGGGATGTGGCTTTTAAAAAGGTTTCTGCTCCAGGGAGTCATGCTGTGCTGCTGGTTTGGGGCAGGGATGTGTCATTCTGCTCCTGCAGGTGTTAGGACTTCTTTTTGCCAATTCTTCCAAGAAAGCATCTCCCGTGGGCAAACCTGGCTGGCAGGACTCCCTGACGCCAACACAGGCATCCTCAGCTTTCACCAGTGACAAGCCTCCCACGCCGTGACACGTCCCCTTCGCAGGGGCAGATCCTAAGCTCCCAAGCATTTGGCTCCAGTTTCTGGCTCATGCTGATACATGGACGAGCTGGAAGCAAAGCATCCTCTACCCAGCTTGGCTTCCAGTTTGGGAGCATCTCAGGCTTTTGGAGAATTTAGGTACGTGGAGGTGGTGTTGGTTGTTCTCTGTATCCCTGGGTATTTAAGGGAACTCAAGGAACAGTGAGGGCATGGAAAGGAGGAAAGGAGCAGCTGTCTCTCTGGATTTACAGGGATCAGCAGCTGAGCGAGTCCTCAGCATAACCAGGGTGTAACTAGGAGCAGAGTCTGCCTCACATACCATATGCTCCCAATCCACCACGCTCAATCAAGCCTAATAAAATTGATAGGGGAGCATTGAAAATCTCGTGATTAATTCTTTATGATCTGTAATAGGGGAGCTGTGTGCCAATTACTCGAGTAAATCATTCATCAGAAAATAAATAGAACTAACCTCCAGCACAAACACTAGAGGATTTTCACCAGGATTGTAGGTCTGGATTGCAGCATCACACCGCTGGTGACAGCGCATTATCTGATGGAGGACACAGAAGTAGCTGCAATTTTGCTGCTTCTCCCCAGGGTTTTGGCTCTGTGCTCCAGCATTATTTGTTGTTCTTCACCACACGTTTCAACGCTCTGTCCTTGATCTCCACGACCCATCTGTACAGGCCCTTGCAGGTTTGCAAGGGCTAAACCCACAAGAATCAGCTTTAATTCAGGGCAGGTTTGAACATGGAGACCACGACACAGGGACATGGACAAAAAGGAATCTGAACAAGATTTTTATTTTCCCAGCAAGGAAACCAATCATTTGGCCTGGAAACTTTTTCCTGGTCTTGCAAGGAGAGCTGTTCCTCTGTGCTGAAGTTACCAGACTGCCATTCCCCAAACAATGTCCCATTTCTAAGGGAAAACCACCCAACAGCACTCCCTGCCCCAGATTTCCACATGTTGGGAATTTCCCGGGTTGTGTTTGAAATTTGAAATGCTCCTGAACAAAGTGCATCTTGCCAAGCCACAGTGTCCTGCTAACACACATTCAGCATCCTTCACCATGATGCAACTCCATATCCATCAGGGGCCTCTTGGGACTGTGGTGGGATTGCAAAGGACACTGAGGGAGTTCATGCTGAAAAGGGACTTGAGAAAGCTGAGGGCAATGTCCTCTTCCTGAGCTCAGCGCTCAGAAAGGGAGAGCTGGATAAAAGGCATGTCATGGGGAGAAGGGGAGGGATGGGGACACAAAATCCTGCCTTTGCAGAAAGCCCTCTTTGTCTCCTTCACAGCTGCAGGGATGTGTCCAAGGTGGGATGAAGGCCAGCACAGAGGGGCCCCAAAACATCTTCTTTCCCTCTCACATGGAAAAACTTCCATGGACAGGGAATTTGGCAGTGGAAATGGCATGGAGGCTCAAGTGTGATTCGCTACCCTAAACTGAGCTGGTGGCAAGACACTGGGTCCTGCAGCATGTGCCTCCACTGGGGTGACAGGACAGACATGTCCATGACAGCCCAGCTCTGCTGACCTTGAATGAGGAGCCAGCAAGACAGTTCATCCCTCTGCACCTCCTCACCATCCATCCCTCAGTCAGACCCATTCCTCCTCCCACTGTGCCATGACATCCCTGTCCTTTCCCAGCTGGCAGCGCTGGCATCACCAGGACACCCTCCCCTTGCAGCCAGGAGGACACTTTGGAGGTTTCTCCCTGCTAATTCCCTCCTGGAGAGGGACATTAGCATCTCACACATCCCAACCACCATCACTTCCCCCACCGCTTGCTTCCCCATCACCCTTCCTGCGGCTCCCAGCACCCAGCTGGTGGGACTCAGAACAAACATCCTCCCACCTGCTCCTGCGGCCCAGCCCGGGAGATGGCAGAGGCGATAATTACACACTTGGCACAGTGAAATTATCCAGCGTGGGGGAGAAGAGGCCGGAAGCAGCTGGAGATCATCCACAGGGAATGCTGCTCCCACCCACAGTGCCTCGGTGTGTGCCTCACCCCCAACCAGCCCAGTTTATACTGTGAATGTGCTCCTTGGGCCCTGTGCGAGCACCCCGAGTGCCGGAGCTGACGGTGCAGGTGGGGATGTGGGGATGTGCTGGTGCACCAAGGGGTTCGGACCAGAGCTATGGAAAGCTGGCTTCCCATGGAGCCAAACTGGGATCCCTGGGGTCTGCTGAAGCGTATCCTCCAAGGATGCCATTTTCTTGGGGAGGGCTTCAAGTGAGCCATCACTCATGCACACTTTTGGTGCCTGCCAGAACACAAGTACTCGGATATCCTGTCCCTTCCCTGCTCCCATGAGACCTCTGGGAGGGACACTTGCAGCTCATTGACACCAAATTCCTTTTTGAGGAAGATTTATTTCCTTGCAAAGCAGGATCTTCAAAAGTAGAGACCCTCGGGGGTCTACAGGGATGATACTACCCGATTTTCCAGGCAGGTCCAGGACTGCAGCCCATGAGGTGCACCAACCAGGAACATCCTAGACAGGATTGAAGAAGAGAAATAACATGAATAGTAATAATAACAGCAATAAAAAAATATACTGCACTGGCTGAAGGGAGAAGGCTGCAATGAATTGTCCAAAAAATACATGGACACTTGGTGGCTTTACGTTTTGCCCTTGAATGAGTAATGTTGGTCAAGAGACATTTAATTTCCTGGGCCAGAGAGCCACTGAAGCTGCTTCCCAGCTCCTGGCCCTGGTGTGAGCACTGAACTGGGACAGGGCACGGGATGGGCAGGGATTACAGAATCATTGAATCATAGAATGATTCCCTTCGGTTGGAAGGGACCTTAAAGATCATCTCATTCCACCCCGAGCCCTGGGCTGGGACACCTTGCACTACACCAGGTCGCTCCTAGCCCCGTCCAGCCTGGCCTGGAACACTTCCAGGGATGGGGCAGTCACAGCTTCCCTGGGTAAAAGGGAATGGGCAGGGATCAGGCAGGGGAGAGCCACGGGAGTTGGCAGGGAACGGGCAGGGGCTGGCAGGGGACAGGCGGGGGCTGGCAGTGCCTGTCTCTGCCCCTGCAGCTGCGGTACCCAGTCGGTTCTCGCCCCCTCTCCCACCGGGGCCGTCCCACTCCCAGCCGCACTCCAGCTCCCGGTGCGGCCCCGGGGAGTCCGTCCCGCCCGCTCCCGCTGCTCCAGAGGGCAGGGTCGAAGTCCAGCCCCGACCGCGGGGCCGCTCTCCCTCCCGCCGC
>NW_024581743.1:0-22265 GCF_017639235.1 Corvus kubaryi
AGGGGAGGGACGGCGGGGGCATGACCGAGCGCCGTCGGAAGTGCACGCGCGCCCGCCGCCTGCCCGCGACCGCGGCGACACCTGCCGGCAGCGCCGCCGGTGGCACCGGGAGCGGCGGCGGGGGCGGTGGCGGGCGCTGCGCACACCGGGGGCAGCGGGGCGGGAGCTGGGCATGGCACGGCGGGCATCGGGACGTGGCACACCGGGTACCGGGGCGCGGCAAACGGGCACCGTGGCAGGCGCTGGGCACGGCACGCCGAGCACCGGGGTGCTCCACACAGGGCAGAGGGTGCTGGATGCCAGCAGCGGGAACTGTATGGCAGCTCCTGGGCAGTGTGGACTGGGCACTGGGGTGGCATTGGTGTTGGACACCGGGCACAATGGTGTGCTGGCACTGGGCACCGGGGACCGTTCGCGGGAGAGTGACACCAGTGCTGCGTGCAGGGAACCCCCCGGGTAGCACCTGCCGGGTGCTGGTGCTGGGCACTGGAGGGTGACACCGGTGCTGGGTGCATGGCATCCTGCAGGGCTTCCCACAGGGCAGCATCCACCGAGTGCTGGCACTGGGCAGGGTGAGGTCCCTGCAGACACACACTGGACCTTGGGGTCAGGGCTCAGGTCCGGGTTTGGAGCTCGGGCTGTCTCTCGGGTTGTATTCACATTTAGATCAGGACTGCACCACGTGTGGGTGTGCACTTGGGTCTGTGTCTGGATTTAGATCAGGATTTGGAACTGGATTCTGATCCACATCTGGATTTGCATTTGGAGCTGAATTTGGATCCACATCTGGACTTGCCTTTGGAGCTGGATTCAGATCTTCATCTGGATCGGAGTCTGGGACATGCATCTTTCACAAAGGATGGATGTAGCTTTTCCACCCCCTGCTCCCCAAGCATTCCACGGCTGCACAGAGCACCATCACCCCACGAGGTGTTCATCACTGCCCGCTTACCCTGCCCTGGGCAGCCTGGGGACCTTCAGGGGGAAGCTGGGGTCTGCAGCAGTGTGACAGGAGCCCTGGCCAGGGAGCAGAGGGGAGGGACGAAATGGCAGCGGTCCCGCTGGCCCTGGCTGTGCTCAGCGGTGCGTCTGGGGCTGAACGTGCTCCAAGGAGGAGCCGAGGTCAGGGAGGGAGATGAGTGCAGGAAACATATTAAGTGAGGAAAATTGGCTGCAGCCAGCAGTGCTGCCTGATGTTTGCCTGGGATTTTCCTCTCCATCAGGTATCCGGTGTAAGCCCTCGCTGCTGGGTGGTGGCAGCTGGTTATTCATGAGCGTCTTGGATGTGCCACCGGCCACCAGCACCTGCTGTGCACCAAGAGGGTGGCACCCAGGACCCCTCCATACTTGTGTCCTCAGTGCTGACACCCAGCTTTGGCCAAGGCGACATGTGCAGATATTTTAAGAGGAAGATTCTGTGCCTTCACAGCTTGACTGCTAATTTATAATCCTGTTTTCCTATTAAAATAAAAGCCTCTCTCTTATTCCCGAACGTGAGAGCCAAAGCGGAGCTCTGAGGAAGTGCCCTGTTTGCAGAACACACTGAAACACACAAAGGAAACGAGGCAAAACCAGCGTTTTGCACGTTTTTGAGCCTCATTTTAGCTGGGACTTGGAACAGCAGAAGGGAAATCTTTTCCAGCAGGATGTGCACAGCGGGGGTGTGTGTGGAGCTGCTGGTGTCCCTTTGGAGCAGGGCCACCTGCTTGCTGAGGGACAGCAACCGCTGCGGGTCCCTGTTTGTCCCCGAGGGGTGGCAGGTCCCTTGGGGATCCCAGGGATGAGAGATGGAGCAGCACGTCCCCCCTGGGGCTGGCCAGGCGGGGATGGCAGCCGATGGCAGGAAATACCTGCTGCTCCGCCGCTTCCCGGCCAAAGCGAACAAGAGGGAGAGTGTTTGGAGGGCGGCTGCGGCCGCGTGTGGCAGGAGGGGCCTCCGAGGGACACACAGGCCATTGTTCCTCGAGGATGTGGGGCGGAAATTTGGATGGACCCGTTGCGTGCCACGCTCCCAGCATTGCCGCGACTGATCCCAGACTGAGTGGGACCCAGGATCTGCTGAAGTGGATAAGGGTGGGAATCCATTAGACACTGTGTCTGGTGGAGGGGTCACTGATTACGGTGGTGGGACAGCCCCAGTGGAACAACCCCCTTGAGAGGGCTCTCCTGCTCTTTGCAGCTGGAGCACGACACATGCTTTCAGAGCTTTTCAGCCTTTCCAGAGCTCTTATTGGTATTTGTTGTGGCCCTGCAGTAGCTCTGCTGTCTGCCTGTTCCACCCGCACCCCACCAGCCTTGCAGCAACCTGGAAAGACATTTAATACAGGCTGGGTTTGATCTGCACTTTGACATTCCTTCAAGTGTTCCCTGGTGTTTTCCTGTCGCCTGCACAGTGCCTTTCCCCACCAACGCTCTCTCATTGCTGTAAAAAGGAAGAAAAAGGCTTGCAGAGTGTGCCCAGCCTTGCAAATCCCTAATTACCCACCGCACATCCTGGCAAACAGGCTTCCCCTTGAGCAGCATTGCTGTCAGCAGGGAAGGGGTGCAGGCTCTCCCCAGTGCGGCTGATGATGCTGGTCCTCCCACTGCCCTTGCCCAGAGAGCAGAGAGGTTTGTCTGGCTGCTCCCATCCAGCTCTGCTCTCCTTCCCCCAGCACCCATCTCCGCACCAGCTTCCAGATCCGAAGAGGTTTTTAAGGAGGGAGGCTGGAAGAAGGGGGAGAGAAGAGAATGTGCTGCTCTCCTTCCATGCTTTGTCCTTTCCCAGGAACTGGCCAGATTGTTTCCATTAGGAAAAGCTGAGGATCCAAGTATTTGTCAATGACCAGGAGAAGATTTGCTGATGGAAGCTGCTGTTCCCTAGAATAATGTTGAGCGAGGTGCTTGGCGTGGACCCATCCTTTTATGGTAAAATTAGGGCTAAACGCTGCGGGGATTTGCATTTGAAGTTGATTGATATGTGGCATTAGTGCACACGTAGATAATTTTGTATTTTGAGATCGCTGAGCAAGGAATAATTTTTATTTTGGGTCAAAGATAAGGGCATTGTGTTGAGATGAAATATGAAGGGGTGCTGATCTGTGTCACGGACACTGCGTTTCTCTTGGCTGGGTAAGGGGATGGCAGACCTGCATTACCCATTCCTGCCCTTGCTTTTAAGTGCTTTGGGTCTGTGCCCGATTCAAGGAGCGATCCCCTGCTGTCACTTAACACCAGGACACGGGTCCAACTTTACGAGCTTTGGAGTTTCCCATTATTAAATAAAAAAAAAAAAAAAAAAAAAGAAGAAACCTCTGTTTTATTTTATTTACTTATTTTAGTAGCTGAAGGCTGGGCCACTGAGAAACATTAATTAAATAGAGCGGTGTGGCTTGATCATTACGGGAAAGGTGTGGGGAGAGCGTTGCTAAGATGGCAGTGCCTTCCAAACCCCCCTCTGGCAACCTGGACTGATGCTGTCAGCAGCACCTCGGCCCTCCCAGCTGCTCAGTACCAGTCCCTGCCCTTGCACTTGCTCTTGCAGCACATCCTGGGCCAGGTGGCATGGCTGGTGTGACACCAGGATGTGCAGCTGTTCCCTTTGCAGTAAGGACAAGGGTTCAGCCCTCTTGGGGACTTGGGAGTGGAGGAGAGGGGCTTCCCTTTGGGTTCCCAGTCCACAAGGGCCAAAGAGGTGGTGGCTGCTTTGCTAAATGCATCAGCACAGGGCAACTCCAGACATGAGAGATCATCCCTTCCTCCCTCTCTCTATCCATTAATGGAATCATTGAATCCTAGAATGGTTTGGGTTGGAAGGCACCTTAAAGCCCATCCAGTTCCACCCCCTGCCATGGGCTGGGACACCTTCCACTTAACCAGGTTGCTCTGAGCCTTGTCCAACCTGGCCTTGGACACTTCCAGGGATGGGGCAGTCACAGCTTCTCTGGGCAACCTGTGCCAGGACCTCAGCACCCTCACAGGGAGGAATTTCTTCCCAATATCCCATCTAATCCTACCCCCTGGGAGCGTGAAGCCATTCCCCCTTGTCCTGTCATTCCAGGCCCTTGTCCAAAGTGTCCCCCTCCAGTATATCCATCCATCCATCCATCCATCCATCCATCCATCCATCCATCCATCCATCTCTCCCTCCCTCCCTTGCTCCATCTATCCATCTCTCCAGCTCCCAGCAGTAGCACATGGGCTGTTTTGGCAGGGCCAGGTGGCAGGAGCGATGCAGTTCATGGGATATAGGGAGCTCTAAGGAGAGGGAACTGCAGACATTAATTAGGCAGTTGGTGAGATCCTCAGGTGCTGATAACTCAGCAGAAGCACCGGGCCATTTGCATGCAGGAGATGACAAGCAATCATGTCCTAGAGATAAGAAATGATCCGCCCGCCCCCCGGTGTCCCTCCTTGCCCCTTTGGTCAGGTTCCAGGGCCACCACAGCTGGCAGAGCAGGGTGACAAACCCCCTCCTCCTCCACCAAAGCAGGTGGAGGGAGATAAAAAGGAAGGGGAAGGAGGAGGGAGCAGAGCTGAGCAGCAAAATCAACTGCACTACAAAACGCCCCAAGCAGTCACTTGTGCTTGAGGCCATCCCTGCTGTGTGGCCGAGTGGCTTTTTCCAGGCCTGGCAGGAGAAGCCTGGAGGGGTGGGAAGGGGGACGGGGGGTGAGGGAAGGAGGAAGACGGCCCCAGTTTCAGCCTCAATAGGTTTCAGAGGCATTTTGGGGATGAAAGCTGCCCTGGGGCCCCTCCCAGCGAGCAGCATTCCTGTGGGTACGCTGCGAGCATCGCGTTTGGCTGGCTGGCAGCTTCCTTGGTGTGCTGAAAATGGTATTAAAAAAAAGGAAAAAAAATAAAAAAAGCAAAACCTACAACAACAAAAAATATAGCACCCGCCCCCCCCCGGCCCCCCCCCCCCCCCGTCTCCACCACCTAACAACAACCAAGAAAGGCAAAATCTTTCACAAGCCCGGAAGATGTCACCATAGAAACAGAAATCAGACCCACTCCACGGATCCTGCCGCCTGGGAAGGTGATAAAATGTTTTCTATCGATTGCTGTCGGGAAAGTCACTGCTGATAAGCCATCCGAGGAGAAATGGAGTGGGGACGCGGGGACGTGGGAGCTCTTCAAATGAGGCTCCAGATGGTCCCTCAGCTGCCCCTGTGCAGCGGCCGGGGACTGAGGGACCGAGGGCTGGCCGGGGGCAGCTGCCCTGCCCCAGGCTGGTGCCAGTGTGTGTGCCCAGAGGGGTGTGAGTGTGCCATGCCCTTGGCATGGCGATGTGTGCGTGCCCTGGCTGCTGCAAGCACCAAGTGGAAAGCTCAGTGTCTGCTCTCCTGCTCGCTTCTGCAGCACAGCAGCTGTTCCTGGCTTTAAGCTGAAAGAGAGGAGGTTTAGATTGGATATTAACAAGGAATTCTTCCCTGCGAGGGTGGTGAGGCACTGGCAGATGCCCAGAGAAGCTGTGGATGCCACATCCCTGGAAGCATTCAAAGCCAGGTTGGATGAGGCTGGGAGCAACCTGGGATAGTGGAAGGTGTCCCTGTCCATGGCAGGGGGTGGAATGAAATGAGATTTAGGGTCCCTTCTAAGCCAAAGCATTCTATGATTCTATGAGAAGCAGGCCATGTGGGGACAGATGAACCTTCCCCCGACTCCCTATGTGGTATCACCACTGTTTCACCTCCTCTTGCCTCGCCTTGCTGGGTATCACTGTGATAATCCCCGTGGTGCTTTCCAGCGTTCTGCCCTCCCAGAACCCGGATTCCCAGTCCCCATTTGCACGCTGGCGGCTGCTCTGCAGCTGGGAGCATCCCTGTGGCTGCGGCGCCGGCTGGGAGGTGTGGGATCTTCCTGGCGGCTCTTCCCAGGGCTCCGCACAGCGCCGGGGCCTGGCTCGAGCGCCCTTTGAAGAGATGGAAAATCCTATTATCTGCTCATTCTTCTCACAGTGTGAAGCCTCAGCGCATTCAGCAGCAGTCGAGTGTGGTCTGCTGCCTGCAGCCCGGCGCTGCCTCTGCTCCCACCCACGCGGGAAGCTCTGGGTCACCAGGGATGGGCATCACATTCCCATCCCCTGATCCATGCATTTCCCATCCCCTGATCCATGCACCTCCCCACCCCATGATCCATGCCAGAGCTCGGGGATACAGCTGTCCCCACAATACCCTGTGCAGCTTCCAGCCGTGGGGCGCAGAGGACATGCAGGGAAGCAGCGTGGGGGGCTGTGTGCTGATCCCCTGCTCCATGGGGAGCCGAGGTTGCTGCTCCAGCCTGCAAATCCTCACATCATTAAGGCCGGGAAGGTGTAACCCATCTCACATCCTCCATCCCCGAGGCAGCTTTGCTGCCAGTAATTGGCAGCAATAAAAGAGGCGGTTAATCCAGGGCAGCGTGGGATGCAGGCAGAGGGATGTCTGCGGTGAAAGGCACCCTGGCAAGGAGGAGCTGAGGAAGAATACGCTCCTGGGCACAATTTTCAGCCCTGGAGAGCTGGTTGGATGCCACGGGGAGCATTTGCTGGGGATTTTGTTAATGATGTAGGCGCAGCCTTCCCAGCTTGGCCTGTGCTAAAACCCTGGCTCGCGCAAGCTGAGGCTCTTTGGCTTGAACTTAGACCAGCTGCTTTCCACTGGCTGGTGGATTTTTGTCTTGTTACTGGGTGGTTCCATGCGGGGAGGTGAACAAAGGAATAGTTAGCGGGTGATTTCACCTTAGGGGCTTTTTTTTGGAGGAGAAGGGAAGGGTTAAACCATGCCTTGTTACTGAGTTATTTTAGGATGGTAGCGCTGAAGGGACTGCAGGAGGATTTGTCTGCACATGGGAAGATGGAATTTAATCAATATTGACAAGAGCCATTCACCAAAACAGGCTCATACGCTAATGAAAGCCAGACCTGGTGTGTCCCTGGGGAAGGACAGCTTTGGGAAAGAGGGGAAGGAGGCACTGGGAAAGACACAGCTCCCACTCCCATGCTCCTGGTTCTTGTGAAACCAGGCTGCATTTGGGATTGATTTTCCCAGCAAAGAAAGACTTTGGCTCGTTTGCCTTGTAGCTGCAGGACGCCCAGGACCAGCCCCTGTGTCTGCAAAGCAATGTTCCCATCCCTGCCCAAGGATCTGGGTCCATGTCAGCCCCCCAGGCACCAGTGTCCCAGAGCCAGGCAGAGGCTGGGGTGTGTGTGGTGGCGGCAGAGCCAGTCCCACATAGATAGCTCAGGATGCAATGGGGGTGCAGGGTTTTGCCCTCCAGCTCGGATCACAGCCAGGAAGCAAAATCTCCTTCCATGAGTGGAGGTGATTCCATCCAAGCCGTGAAATCTGTTGGGTTTTCTGGCACCTGTTAAACTCAAACACCCACCGAGGCACTGGGAGAAGACTGGTTTTGTCAGACTTGTGGTTCCCCCTCTATCCTTGCACTTAAAAGCAGGAAACAGCCAAGACACCTCTGCGACCAGCCCCTCCCAGCAATGTACCACATGGAGAAGAAACCTGATTTGTGTGGTTGGCAGCTGATACTTCCTGTCACTGCCAGCTCTGTATCCTGGAGCCGGGCTGAGCTCGTTATCCCACAGTGGACAAAAAGTCCTGCCATTTCCCCCTCCATGCATCCCCAGATTCCTGGAAAGCCATGGAAGACAGTGATCCAGGCGTCATCCTGCTTCATCCCAGCATCTGTGTGGAGCAGCAACCATTCTCTGCTGTGTGGAGGACTCGACTTAATTTGCTGGGCACTTTTTTTCCCCTCTAAAAGGCAGCACCGTATCCCCCAGCCTTCTGGAGCAGCCGCGGGGCTGTTCCTGGAGCGTGGGGGCTGAGCGGGATGCAATTGGAAAAAAGGAAGATTTTGATCCCCCGCCAAGCCCACACAATCCCATCCAAGTTCACACTGGCAGATAATGAGCTTTAATGAGCAGGCCACACTAATTGGTAAGTGATCCCAGAACCGTCTGTGGCAGAGGCGAAGGAAGAGCAGTGGCAGCTCAGGGTGAGGAGGGGGCCAGGGCTGAGCAGTCCCTGGTGCTCCAGAGCGCGGGGGCTGCCGGGAATGGGGCTACTGGCAGTGAGGGACTGCTTGCCCCCACAGGGACTTCCCCCGGGGCTGCCAGTGGCCTGCAAGCAGGACTGTGAGAGAGATTGCAGGATCTGTTCCTGGGTGCCCATCTGTGTCCTGGGATGCAGCAGTGTGGTCAGCAGGTCAAGCAGAGGGATTGTCCCCCTCTGCTCTGCTCAGGTGAGACTCCACCTGTGGTGCTGCCTCCAGCTCTGGGGCCTCCAACATCAGAAGGATGTGGAGCTGCTGGAGCAAGTCCAGAGGAGACCATGGAGGTGCTCCAAAGGCTGGAGCATCTCTGCTCTGGGAATGGGATGAGAGAGCTGGAGAAGAGAAGGTGACAGGGAGAGCTCAGAGCCCCTTCCGGGGCCTAAAGGGGCTCCAGGAGAGCTGGAGAGGGACTTTGGACAAGGGCCTGAAGTGACAGGACAAGGGAGGATGGCTTCAAACTGACAGAGGACAAGGTTAGATGGGATATTGGGAAGAAATTCCTCCCTGTGAGGGTGCTGAGGCTCTGGCACAGGTTGCCCAGAGAAGCTTTTTGCACTGTGGGGTGATGAGTGGCCAGAGACCAGCTGGCACCTGCAGCCCTTGGACACGGAGTGGGGCAGGGTGAGCCCGGGTGGCCGGTGAGAGGATGGTGCTAATCAGAGACATTCCTAAGGCAGTCCTAATCGGAGATCATTGTAAATTCCCCTCTCAAATGGAGTGGAAAAATGCTATTAAGCTAATATAACATCACCAGGAAGGACGCTCTGCCGCCGCCGTCTCCAGGGATTCAGGCTGTAATGAGGGGAAGGAGCAGGAGATGACAGCAGCTGGAATGCCTGGGGTGGTGGGAGCTGCTTAGGACCACCCAGCCCTGCTTGGCTGTACCCTGCCTCAGTTTCCCCAGATGGCCAAGGGACCTTGAGCTCTGCTCTGGCAATCAGAAGATGCCAGGAGCTGGTTGAAGGGCTCGTTTCTTGTTGAACCACTATAAAGCCAGGGGACAACAGTAGGATCCTGCATCCCCTGGGTGCCTTGGTGCCATATTCTCTAGGAAAAAGATGTCTAAGTCATATTGTTTAAATGGTAACACATCCAGGAGGGCAGCTGGAGCAGAAAGCTCCAGGGAGACCTTAGAACACAGGTTGCCCAGAGGAGCTGTGGCTGTTCTGTCCCTGGAAGTTTCCAAGGCCAGATTGGACAGGGCTTGGAGCACCCTCATCTAGTGGAAGGGGGTTGGAACTGGGTGGACTTCCAACCCAAACCATTCTGTGATTCTGCGTTGGATATTGCAGTGTGGCTGATTTGGGCAGTGCCTGGGCAGGGGTGAGGACCTTCATCAGCTGTCTGGGAGTGCAGGGCTGGTGGGGGTGACCTCTGCCAGCACCCCAAGGGAACGAACAGGGGATAGCTGAGCATGAGCCCCTTCAGCCCCATTAGCAGTTATCAGCAGAGCCATCATTAGATGGGACCACCCGCACCCAGGGATGCTCAGGCACGCCGGGGGCTGAGCAGGAGCCTGGGGACCTTCCAAGGAGCATAGGAGTGGCCTGTCCCCAACCGCATCGCTCTGCCAGCTCCCTGCAGCAGCCGTGCTCCCTTCCAACACTAAGTGGCAGCCTCTGCCCGGCTTTGGGGCAGCCCCTGGCAGCGCCTGGGCAGGGGAGTCTGGGCAGCAGCATCCTCAGAGCTGGCTTCAGCATCCTCAGGGGGGGCTTCAGCATCTTCAGAGGGGGCTTCAGCATCCTCAGGGGGGCTTTCAGCATCCTCGTGGAAGGCTACAGCATCCTCGGGGAGGGGGTTCAGCAGTCTGTGGTTCCCAGGACTCCCAACCTGGCTGAGACCTGCCTGGTGCAAACCATGCTGAGGGTCCTGCCAGGGGACATCCTCACCCCCACAGCCCTGGGTGCCAGGCTGAGCCCTGCGGAGGGTCAGATTGGGTCAGTGCCGCCTGCTAGGAGGGAGATAAGGTTCGAGGTTGGCAGCTGTTGGTACCATCTGCTGAATTAGAATCACAATCCACTAAACAAACACTGTCTCAGGATAAAAACGTGCTGCTTAAGGCAAGGAGGTATTTCTGCTGCAGGTATTGCTATTACCCAGGAACCCACCGTGAGTATTTGCAGTGCTATCAAGAAGCTGAGGGATAGAAATGAGTCCTGGGAGCTGAATCCTGCTTGTGTTCATGTCAGTGTGTCCGTGATTATGGAAGCACGTTGGGACTTGTGCTGGATAAAGTGCTGACACTTCGGGGAAAGGCTGGTCTGGATTTTCTGCAGCACAGGATAGAGGGAAAGTAAAATAAAAATAGGTCAAATGAGCATCCTGGGTGTTCCTGGTGGAAGGGAGCAGTTCAAACCAGCGTGGGAGATCAAAGAGACAGGCAGCATGACACAGGGCAGCCCCTGCTCCCTCCCAGGCATTGTCCTTGGCACGATGACAAATTTTAACCTTGGGAATCTCACCCAGTTTGCCAAGATATCCCTGTGCAGAGCAGGAACGCTCGGTCCCACACTGAGCTGGTCCCACAGCCTGCCCTGCACCATCAGGGCACAAAATGCTGTGTGTGTGAGGATCTCCCCAGTCCCAATCCACTTCAGCACAAGCAGGCAGTACAGTCCTGCATGGACTTTAAAAAATAGAATTCTAGACTAGTTTGGGCTGGAAAGGACCTTTAAAAGGTCACATAGTCCAACCCCCTGCAATGAGCAGGGACATCTCTAAGTAGATAAGGTTGCTCAGAGCCCCGTCCTACCTGACCATGAATGTTTGCAGGGTTAGGGCACCCACAGATTCTCTGGGCAACCTATGCCAGTGTTCTATCACCCTCACTGTAAAAACATCTCCCTTCTATCGAATCTAACCCAGCCCTCTTTCAGTGAAACACTGCAGGCTGTAATTTATGCGCACCTCAACAGGGGTACGTGCAACTGAAGGGCTGCAGGTGCTTTTTTCCCCCCGGGCTGGGGACAGGTACAGCTGATGGTCAGCCAAGGACGCGGTGGCTCTTGGCAGCACCTCAGGTCCCATCCAGCCCCGCTCCCCGGAGCTGGCGCGGCCGCTCCGCAGCTGCGAATCCCGATAAAGCCCGTCCCGGCTCGCCGGCCGCCAGCTCACGTGTGAGCCCCTCGGTGCCGCTACTTTGTCACAGCCCAGCGCTCACGCCGGGTTTATCACAGCTGAGTCGGCTGGCACGCGTTCCACTCCACATTTATCCCTTCCAATTTTGGAACAACCAGCCGCTCGGAACCATCCGCCCGGTGCAAACAGCCCCGGGCTGAGCGCGGTGCCTGCCCACCCCGTCCTGCACCGCCCACGCTCCGGAAGGCTCCTTCTCCTGTTGGATAAACAAGATATGTGCTAAAACACCCCAAAATCCTGGAGAAACCCAGCCTCCAGCAGGCCTGGGAGGTCTCCAAGGAGTGCTCTTCTCCCTGGGACCAAGTGATGGGATGTGCGGGAATGAATCATAGAATCATTAAGGCCGGAAAAGACCTCCAAGATTATCAAGTCCAGCCTCTGAATGGTGCAAAGTTGTGTTGGGGAGGTGTTAGACTGGATATTTGAAATTCTTTCTGGAGAGAGTGGTCAAACCTTGGAACAGATTTCCTTCCTTCAATGTCCCAAGTCTGTCGGTGATCAAGAAGCATTTGGAAAATGCTTTTAATAATATGTTTTAGCATTTGGTCAGCCCTGAAGTGGTCAGGTAGTGGGACCCTGAAGTGGTCAGGCAGAGGATCACTGTAGGTCCTTTCCAGCTGACATAGTCCTGTCCTATTCTATTCTAGTCTATATTTTGAAACTCATTCCCACATCCACTTTGAAACCCCTTTGGGCTCACATGCCTCACCCCCATGCCCAGTCTCAGGCTGCTGAGTTATTTCCATGGCTGCCAGATGATTTGTGGCCTCCTGCCACCACTCAGAGGACAGGGACACTCAGATGAACCCTCCAGCATCTCCCCCCGCACCTCCCTGGTGTAAATCAGCACAGCACCGGCGATTCCAGCCGGGCTGATTTATGCTGGCAGAAAGATGCTCCAAAGCTCAGCCGTGATTTAGAAATCCCATTAGGACCTGGCCACTTCTGCAGGAGAGGGGCAGGAGGTTGGTTTGTCTTCTCCTCCTGGAGAGAGGGATGCAGTGAGGAGCAGTGGCGGCACTGGCAGCTGTCTGTGCTGTCATTCCATGGCTGACTCTGGCAGGATCAGTGCTCCGAGAGCACGGCTTCATCCTGGGAAGGCAAAACCTCCTCTGTGATTTACAGCAGGCAGGAAAAGCCAGTCCCATCTGCTACCCCAGGCACCTACCCTCTTTTTTTATTAAAGCTAATGTGAGAAACAACAGGGCTGCAGGAAAAGTGACTTCCATGGGCATGGCTCCTGGGGAGGGAAGAGCTGAGAGGCAACGGGAGCTGAATTTACCTCCATGGGAGCCCTGGAGAAGATGAGCATCATTTTGTAAAAGGGAGAGTGAGGCAGACAAGCCAAAAACATCACCTATAAAGAAAAGAATCTCTCAGTACTCTCTCATCCTCCTTTCCTGATCCTTCCTTTGGTCTCTGTACACACTCAGGGCATTTTGCCCTACATGATGTTCTGCAGCTGGTGCTTGGCCACACAAATCACCCCTCAGCCAGGCTAACAAATGGCTAAACAACTGCAAAGGCACTTTGCAGCATCATTTTTTTCACCAGCTTTAGCAGCAGACTGGCTTTTACAGCACAGCTCTCCCTTCCGTCACTTTATCCAGCCTCCATAATGTACCACCCCCTCAAGAAAAAAAGAGGAAAGCAGTTTAAAACCAGGCCATTGCAGAGAAACAGCTCCCACATGGAAAAGCTCCTCGAGGGGTGCTGCAGCCTCCCCTGCTGCCATGGAAAGGCCAATTAGAGTTGGAAAAAGCTCTCAGGGGAGTGCTCAGGTAGGAGGTTTGCTGCTCTTTTGGGGCGAGGCTCAGAGCAGCCAATGCTCAGCTTGGTGTGAGGGTCGGCAGATCCCACCAGTGGGAAGGGGTTGCTGAATACAGGGAAAACCTCTTTGGAGGATGCCTCTCCCATATTTTCTGGGCACCCAAAGGCTGGTTTATGCATTCATGGCACCATTGCTTCTACACCTCCCCTTGCTTCTTGGCAGCAGCATCACCAGGATATTCCATCCTTATTCCTGGAGTGGGGGGACCCACAAGCCCCCTGTTCCCACCACCACTCACCTTGCAGGGCCCATCCAGTGCTTTCTTCCTGGGGGATTTTTTAACACTTCAGTTCCTTTTTGCAGCTTGTTGTAACAAATGTCCTGAGACTGGTTTTTTAGTGCTTAAATACTTTATGTGTGCTGGTGCTTGTTTGGCAGCCCATGGAGGGGGTTTTGTGGGTTACCCATCCTCCCCTTTCCCTCCCCTCTGCTGATAGCAGGATCAGATGAAGCCACCAGCTCCTCTCCCCAGTGTCCCGAAGCTCAGCACTGTAACTGTCTGCATTTGGGGGGCGAGAGGGAAGCTTGTGGGGAGAGAAACTGTGAACTCTGGAGAGGACACAGGGCATCCCGGGGACATCCCCAGCGCCACAGCAGGGTTTGACCTTCACAGATGAAGTCTTCCCCCTTTTTTCACCTCTCTCATCCTTCCCTTTCTCCTCCAGGAAAACAAAACTTCAGTGGTTCGTCTCACACAGAGCTTGGGCCAGGGAAATGCCATGCCAGCAGCCACAGCCTTGGAGAGCCAGGGACATGCTGTCCCTCCGAGGGAACTCCCTGAAAAGTCAAGGCCAGGCTGGCACTGTGTCTAGCACACTCTGAAGAGGCTGGATTTACTTCTGACCATAATAATCATGTAATGCCACATGTGCCGTGTGCCCTTGGTCACATCCCTCGTTTCCGGCGTTCCCCACACTGACGATGCTGTTGGAGACTGTGGGTGAAACTACGAGCATGATGGAGGGATGGAGCAGGAGGCTGCTGGCCACACACTGTGCTCCTGGCAAGGCTGGGAGCTGCAGACGTGTCACATGGCTTCTCCCTCACAGTCTCCAGGATTAGCTTAATAGCACGGGGAAATAACAGGATGAAAAATTCGCTCCCCTCCAAGCACTAAAAGCCAAGTTTCAAGGTTAATTGTCTGCCCTGTAGGAATAGCTTTTACACACTGCAAGGGGCTTAATTAGTGTCATTTTAGCCAAGCAGAGAGAGTGTGCCCTGGACCCATACTGCATGCCCCCAAGCCTATTTTCCTCTCCACGAGAGGTGATGGATTGCAGGCAGCTTCCCTGCACCAGTACTCAGCAGGGACAGGTTTGGGGCTGATCATGGAACCCCAAGATTCTCCTTGACAGCTGCTGCAGCCCCGAGCCCCATCCCTGCACCCTCTGCACTCTTAGGTCCTGCACTGATGTGCTGCAAAGTGGCTGGATCCTGTCTCTGCCCCCGCTGGTCAGGGGAGCACCCATCCCCACTGAGCACCCACTTGGCAGGACACGCTGCCAGGCCTGGCTTTAAGAAGAGCTCAAGGGGATGGAGGGAATTTCTCTCCCCAAGTAGGGTTGTCCTGTGTGTCCCTACCAGCTTTGGGACATGGCTGCTCTCCTTGCAGCTAAGGTTTGTTTTCAGCCCAACACTGACCCCAGAGACGGACACGGTCCAGCACCAAGGTGCGAGGAGAGGCAGCTGAATACCAGGGTCAGTGCCAGCAGTGGGGTCTCTGGTGCTACAGGGGCAGCCCATCTGGAGAGTGACTCAGGTCCTTCCCAGCACAGGGCAGCTGCTTTCCATTGGAGCATTCTTGGCAGTGGGGAGGGGGCCCCCATGGAGGGTTGCCATGCCCTGGCTTGGAGCCACTGGCAGCCCCCAATGTGGTTTCCCATCACCCGGCATCCACCCTCGCTGCGCTCCAGCTCACAGATCCCACAGGGATACCCATGACCTCCCATGCAATCCAGGCCAGGAGGCTGCCCTGGATGCCTGCCTGTCTGGGTTGGAGCAGACCTTGGAGAGGAGCAGCCTGTTGGGATTTAAACTTTTCCCCATATTGTAGAATTTCTGGCAGCCCCCACTAAACCCATCTGCTGCTAAAGCCTCCTCATTCCTGCTCCAGCCACACTTCCAGTTGGGCTGTCCTCCTCCCACATCCCACACTCTGCTGTGGGGTTGTGGCCAGTGGGTGCTGGATCCACCCCATGCTCCCAGCTTCCCTCCAGCCTCTCCCCCTTCCCTCTCTGACCTTTGGATTCAATTTCTCCCTGTTAGCTGATGTCCAAACAGGGTCCCAGGGGCTCTCCACCAGCAGAAACAAACTACAGCAGAAAACATTCATCCCAACAGACAGGGCTGGCAGGGAGCCCCCGCAGCCCTGCCTGGGCAGTGACCCACATCCCAGCCGCTTCCCTTTTTTATGGGAATCTGCAAAAACACCCCAGTTCTTGGCAAGTGGGCAATGCTACAGGCAGGCACCCTGGCAAAGGGAATGTCTGGAGTTTGGTGCTTCCAGGAGGGTGTGGGAAGGGGAGATGCATGAAGGAGGGAACGGGGACAGCATCTTTCTTTAGCACTAAAGGGATTAAACATCTTAAACCTGAAACAAGGTAAACAGTCTGCTTTGCCTTAGGCGGGGAAACCCCAGAACTTCTGCTTCATGCCATTTTATACAATCAAAGATCAGTTTGGGCTGAAAAGGTGAAAGAAGAGAAGCAAAAAGTTCTTTTTGTTGAAATGAGTTGGATCATCACCCAGTAACGGCACCCAGCTCCCAGTCTGCCTACAGGAGGATCATGGCAGAAATCCTGGATACTCAGTTTGTGGGGGTTCAAGGGCCAAGGCACTCGCAGCTCACACTCCCCTCCTGCTGCTGTGGCTCTGGGCTCACAGTGGTGAGGAGTGATGTATTTTTAATTCGTTTAAGGGAATTAAGCTCATCAGTCTGACTACTCACACGGCCTCCGCTTTCATTAATTTCTGAGCCGCTTGCCTGGATTCCTCTGGCTCTGGCAGGGGTTTGGCATCACAGGGAGACCCATTTCCTGCAAATTTGACAGATGTGGGCTGCTGGAGAGCAGCAGGAGACCCCATTTACCCCATCCCCACAGTGGGGAGTACTTTGGGTCACCCACCACATCAGTCCCATAGGGACATTCTGCCTTGCTCCACTTGCTCCACACTCCATCATGTGCTGCTGGAGAGTAGTGTGCTGGCAGCTGGAGAGCCTCTGCCCTCCTGAGGTTCCCAACCTTCTTTCTAGGGTCCCCAACCTTCTTCCTGGGGTCCCTGACCTTCTTCCCAGGGTCTCTGACCATCTTTCCATCTTCCTTTTGAAACACTTCTGTGATGTAGCTTGTAAACAGACACAAAAGCAGGGGGGAAAGAAGAGATAAGATAAAAATAACAGCAGCAGGAGTGGGTTTGAAGTAAATAACAAGAAAAAATCAAAGTGGAGGGGGAGTGATGCTCTGAGGAGGTATTTATAGCTGGCTCTGTGGTTCCTCAGGATAGACCTGTGTGTCCCCATGGAGCCTCTTCCTGGCCCCCACAAGCATATGTTTGTGTCCCTGACTTGCAGTCAGCCCTTCCCCAGGAGTCTTCCATGTGGATTCAGCCTGGAGGCAGAGTACATCCCCACAGCTTTTAGAGATCACTCAGGGAAAGGCTGATGCTCTGAAAAGGCTCTGAGCCCAGCCCTCTGTGGCACTGAGCACTGGGATCAGACACCTGCTGTAGGGGCCATCACACTTGGCATGAAGCAGCCTCAACTTTCAGGCTTTTTTTCCCCACCAAGTACTCAATGTGAGCTTTTTGTCCCCACAGCCCTCCTGGGAGTCACATTTGAGAGCAAGACTGATTGCCTGGGAAAAGCCAGGCACCAGCGGAGCGAGGGATGAGAGATAGCCACGAAGGGAATGCTCAGTGCTGTGACTCAGCCCCCTCCACACGATGGACACATCCCATCCCTCCTCAATGCTACGGCGAGCATTGGGCATCTGGATGGTTCGGCTAAATGGGGGCACCCTAATTAGATGTGTCTGGATCAATGCACCTTAGCCTGGGCTGCTGGTGTGCAGAGAATTTTTTTGGAGGCTGCTTCAGCCTTTTGCACCTAACAGGCAAAGGCACTGGGGGTGCACAGGGTGTTTTGTAGGTGCAGAAAGGACCTGGAGGTGCAGGAAGAATCAGAGAAAGCTGCTCAGCCTCTTTGGATGGACCCTGGGGCAACGGGGGTTGTTTCCACCTCTGTCATGGGACGTGCCTGTGGCCAGGGAACATGGTAGCAGTGACCTTTTCAGCTGCCTTCTGCTTTGGGAAGCCTCAGCTTCTCTTACAGCATCTGTCCCCATGAAAAGTGCTTTGGAGGGATATAGGGCTTTGGGGGAGAGCAGATTGGCAGTAAACTCTCCAGCCAGCTGTGCAGAGTCAGGACCTTTTGGAAAAGGGAAATCTGGGGGATTTCCACCCACCTGGAGCCTCAAAATGTCCTCCTTCTTTGCAGCCATCTCCCCGGCTGGGGAAGCAGCCACTGCTCTGTGGTAACTCTGCACACCCTCGCTGCTGCTCTCTAATCAGACACGGGGTTTGCAATTAAGCGACACAGTAACCCTGGGGACAGAACCTGCTGTTTGAGCCCAGCTCGGACGAGTTTGGGGAGGGAGAGACCTGATTTCCCATTTAGCAGACAGGTCACGATCGGTGGATTCATTGATCCCAGAAAGCAAAGCCTCCGCTTCATTAGAGACATGCTGGTGATGAACGTGGCCTCGGGGAGCGGGGAAGCTGTGTGAATCCTTCCCTAAATGTTATCTCCACAAGGCTCAGAGCGCAGATGTTGGGAAGCTCCTCCAACAGGATGGCTTCCTCTGGAGGGAGCTGCTCCTTCCTACTGTGCCCATCACACATGTGGTTCTGAGGGGCACTGGAGCTCCCTGGAAATGCTGAGGCTGGAAAAATGCACCTTTATGCCTCTGTGTCTGCCTCTTCCCTCTGTGCTTCTCCCCACCGATGCGTGACGAGGGCACAGTGCCCTGGCTCAAAGAAATGCAAGCTGTGGCTGTGCCAGGGCAGAGCACCTGGGTGAGACCCAGCTTCGACATAAGGTGCACCTGGTGTCAGCGTGGAAGTCCTAGAGCCTGGGGGGTTTGTGAGGGGTGTTCACCCAGAAGCATGGACACACCAAGGCCTTGCAGAGCTGGTTCAGGTGCAGGCAGCAGGGGCAGGGCAGAGAAGAGGCAGCCCCATCGATTAAGCACATTGAAATTGGGCAAGATCCCTGTGCAAAGTCCTGCTCACACTGCTCCTGAACCACGACCGTGTGTATACAAAACGTTCTGACTGTAACAGCCAGATTCTGCTCTGTCCTCTGCTGCATTCCTGATTTTCCCTCCCCAGGTCAGCTCTCCCAGAGGGAGGTTTCCTCACTGGCTCCTGCCAGCAGTTACTGGCAATAACTTCTCGGTGCCCTTCAACGCAGCTGCTCGAGGCAGCAGATGGGGATGGGGGTTGAAGCTGAGCCAGACTGGCTGCTTTGCAAGCCTAGTTCAGGATAAGCTGGGCTTATGCAAGTAGCTCCATCTACTCCCGAAGTTCCCATTCTCTCCTGTAATACCTATGGAGATACTGGTGTAGTTACTGGGAACAGTTTCACCGAGGTGAGCATTGCCCACAGGCTGGAGCAGGGCCCTGCACCGTCCCTTTCCCTGAAATCATGGTAACAACACCCACAGGCAAAAAGCAAGGAAAGGACTGTGAGCCCTCCCCATGGAAGGTTTTCCTGGCTCTCTGCATGAGGAAAACCATGCAGGGGATGTGGCTTTTAAAAAGGTTTCTGCTCCAGGGAGTCATGCTGTGCTGCTGGTTTGGGGCAGGGATGTGTCATTCTGCTCCTGCAGGTGTTAGGACTTCTTTTTGCCAATTCTTCCAAGAAAGCATCTCCCGTGGGCAAACCTGGCTGGCAGGACTCCCTGACGCCAACACAGGCATCCTCAGCTTTCACCAGTGACAAGCCTCCCACGCCGTGACACGTCCCCTTCGCAGGGGCAGATCCTAAGCTCCCAAGCATTTGGCTCCAGTTTCTGGCTCATGCTGATACATGGACGAGCTGGAAGCAAAGCATCCTCTACCCAGCTTGGCTTCCAGTTTGGGAGCATCTCAGGCTTTTGGAGAATTTAGGTACGTGGAGGTGGTGTTGGTTGTTCTCTGTATCCCTGGGTATTTAAGGGAACTCAAGGAACAGTGAGGGCATGGAAAGGAGGAAAGGAGCAGCTGTCTCTCTGGATTTACAGGGATCAGCAGCTGAGCGAGTCCTCAGCATAACCAGGGTGTAACTAGGAGCAGAGTCTGCCTCACATACCATATGCTCCCAATCCACCACGCTCAATCAAGCCTAATAAAATTGATAGGGGAGCATTGAAAATCTCGTGATTAATTCTTTATGATCTGTAATAGGGGAGCTGTGTGCCAATTACTCGAGTAAATCATTCATCAGAAAATAAATAGAACTAACCTCCAGCACAAACACTAGAGGATTTTCACCAGGATTGTAGGTCTGGATTGCAGCATCACACCGCTGGTGACAGCGCATTATCTGATGGAGGACACAGAAGTAGCTGCAATTTTGCTGCTTCTCCCCAGGGTTTTGGCTCTGTGCTCCAGCATTATTTGTTGTTCTTCACCACACGTTTCAACGCTCTGTCCTTGATCTCCACGACCCATCTGTACAGGCCCTTGCAGGTTTGCAAGGGCTAAACCCACAAGAATCAGCTTTAATTCAGGGCAGGTTTGAACATGGAGACCACGACACAGGGACATGGACAAAAAGGAATCTGAACAAGATTTTTATTTTCCCAGCAAGGAAACCAATCATTTGGCCTGGAAACTTTTTCCTGGTCTTGCAAGGAGAGCTGTTCCTCTGTGCTGAAGTTACCAGACTGCCATTCCCCAAACAATGTCCCATTTCTAAGGGAAAACCACCCAACAGCACTCCCTGCCCCAGATTTCCACATGTTGGGAATTTCCCGGGTTGTGTTTGAAATTTGAAATGCTCCTGAACAAAGTGCATCTTGCCAAGCCACAGTGTCCTGCTAACACACATTCAGCATCCTTCACCATGATGCAACTCCATATCCATCAGGGGCCTCTTGGGACTGTGGTGGGATTGCAAAGGACACTGAGGGAGTTCATGCTGAAAAGGGACTTGAGAAAGCTGAGGGCAATGTCCTCTTCCTGAGCTCAGCGCTCAGAAAGGGAGAGCTGGATAAAAGGCATGTCATGGGGAGAAGGGGAGGGATGGGGACACAAAATCCTGCCTTTGCAGAAAGCCCTCTTTGTCTCCTTCACAGCTGCAGGGATGTGTCCAAGGTGGGATGAAGGCCAGCACAGAGGGGCCCCAAAACATCTTCTTTCCCTCTCACATGGAAAAACTTCCATGGACAGGGAATTTGGCAGTGGAAATGGCATGGAGGCTCAAGTGTGATTCGCTACCCTAAACTGAGCTGGTGGCAAGACACTGGGTCCTGCAGCACGTGCCTCCACTGGGGTGACAGGACAGACATGTCCATGACAGCCCAGCTCTGCTGACCTTGAATGAGGAGCCAGCAAGACAGTTCATCCCTCTGCACCTCCTCACCATCCATCCCTCAGTCAGACCCATTCCTCCTCCCACTGTGCCATGACATCCCTGTCCTTTCCCAGCTGGCAGCGCTGGCATCACCAGGACACCCTCCCCTTGCAGCCAGGAGGACACTTTGGAGGTTTCT
The DNA here is from genome assembly GCF_017639235.1 of Corvus kubaryi. Taxonomy (NCBI): domain Eukaryota; kingdom Metazoa; phylum Chordata; class Aves; order Passeriformes; family Corvidae; genus Corvus; species Corvus kubaryi. Next base: position 20,755 of record NW_024581743.1, read on the forward strand.
CCCTGCTAATTCCCTCCTGGAGAGGGACATTAGCATCTCACACATCCCAACCACCATCACTTCCCCCACCGCTTGCTTCCCCATCACCCTTCCTGCGGCTCCCAGCACCCAGCTGGTGGGACTCAGAACAAACATCCTCCCACCTGCTCCCGCGGCCCAGCCCGGGAGATGGCAGAGGCGATAATTACACACTTGGCACAGTGAAATTATCCAGCGTGGGGGAGAAGAGGCCGGAAGCAGCTGGAGATCATCCACAGGGAATGCTGCTCCCACCCACAGTGCCTCGGTGTGTGCCTCACCCCCAACCAGCCCAGTTTATACTGTGAATGTGCTCCTTGGGCCCTGTGCGAGCACCCCGAGTGCCGGAGCTGACGGTGCAGGTGGGGATGTGGGGATGTGCTGGTGCACCAAGGGGTTCGGACCAGAGCTATGGAAAGCTGGCTTCCCATGGAGCCAAACTGGGATCCCTGGGGTCTGCTGAAGCGTATCCTCCAAGGATGCCATTTTCTTGGGGAGGGCTTCAAGTGAGCCATCACTCATGCACACTTTTGGTGCCTGCCAGAACACAAGTACTCGGATATCCTGTCCCTTCCCTGCTCCCATGAGACCTCTGGGAGGGACACTTGCAGCTCATTGACACCAAATTCCTTTTTGAGGAAGATTTATTTCCTTGCAAAGCAGGATCTTCAAAAGTAGAGACCCTCGGGGGTCTACAGGGATGATACTACCCGATTTTCCAGGCAGGTCCAGGACTGCAGCCCATGAGGTGCACCAACCAGGAACATCCTAGACAGGATTGAAGAAGAGAAATAACATGAATAGTAATAATAACAGCAATAAAAAAATATACTGCACTGGCTGAAGGGAGAAGGCTGCAATGAATTGTCCAAAAAATACATGGACACTTGGTGGCTTTACGTTTTGCCCTTGAATGAGTAATGTTGGTCAAGAGACATTTAATTTCCTGGGCCAGAGAGCCACTGAAGCTGCTTCCCAGCTCCTGGCCCTGGTGTGAGCACTGAACTGGGACAGGGCACGGGATGGGCAGGGATTACAGAATCATTGAATCATAGAATGATTCCCTTCGGTTGGAAGGGACCTTAAAGATCATCTCATTCCACCCCGAGCCCTGGGCTGGGACACCTTGCACTACACCAGGTCGCTCCTAGCCCCGTCCAGCCTGGCCTGGAACACTTCCAGGGATGGGGCAGTCACAGCTTCCCTGGGTAAAAGGGAATGGGCAGGGATCAGGCAGGGGAGAGCCACGGGAGTTGGCAGGGAACGGGCAGGGGCTGGCAGGGGACAGGCGGGGGCTGGCAGTGCCTGTCTCTGCCCCTGCAGCTGCGGTACCCAGTCGGTTCTCGCCCCCTCTCCCACCGGGGCCGTCCCACTCCCAGCCGCACTCCAGCTCCCGGTGCGGCCCCGGGGAGTCCGTCCCGCCCGCTCCCGCTGCTCCAGAGGGCAGGGTCGAAGTCCAGCCCCGACCGCGGGGCCGCTCTCCCTCCCGCCGC
>NW_024581744.1:0-16532 GCF_017639235.1 Corvus kubaryi
GGGGCGGCGCTGCCCGCGCCCTGCGGGGCCGGGCCGGACGGTGAGGGGCGGCGCGGGGGTCGGTGCGGTGCGGGACCGGGGACCGGCGCAGGGCGGGCCGGGCGTGCGGACGCTGCGGGAGCCGCTCCCGACTGCGCCGCCCGCAAACTTTCCAACGCCGCGGAGCCAGGCAGAAAAGGGGCGAGGCCGCGGCGCGGACGGACGGGCCCGCCCGCCAATGGGGACGCGCCTCCGCCGCGACCGAGTGGCCGCGCTGACCAATGGGGGGGCAAGGAAAGGGGCGGGCGCGGCGGGGCCGCCTCGGCCGCGGGGGAGGGGCGGTGCGCTGACAGCTGGGGCGGGATCGGCTGGGCTCGGCTCGGTTCGGCTGGGCTCGGCTCGGTTCGGCTGGGCTCGGCTCGGTTCGGCCTGGCGCGGCCCGGTTCGGCCTGGCGCGGCCCGGTTTGGCTCAGCCCAGCTTGGCGCAGATTGGCTCAGCTCAGCCCACCGCAACTTGGCGTGTTTTGGCTCAGCTCGGCTTTGCTCAGCCCAGCCCAGCTTCCTTCAGCCCAAGTCAGTTCAACCTGACTTGGCTCAGCCTGGCACAGATAAGCTGGGCTCGGCTTAGCTTGGCACAGCTGGGCTTGAGGGTCACCAGCCCCTGGACACACAGATTTGGTGGGGATAATGTCCCTCACACTCCTGTCACACCTCGGTGACCTGCAGCGCATGGGACCGAGTGGGGATGAAGCAGGGACAGAGGTGCATGTCCCACCTCAGCCATGTCCCTGCTGTGCCACCGCCCTGGGGCCAGCTGGGGACTCCTGTTTGTCCAGCAAATTTTTATCCGGTGGAAACCGGCAGGTAAATATTCCTGACCAGCTGATAAGGACCCGGTGTGAGGCCATGGGTTTGGCCTCCCAGCTGTGCCCTTGGGAGCCCCAGTTCTGCACAGAAGCACCAGGGAAGGGACCTCAGTGCTTGTGGAGCATCACTGGGTCAGGAGAGAGGTGGGAATGCTGACCCTGGAGCAGGGGGCCAGGGCAAGGTGCCAAGTAGCACCTCCAAAATGCACCCAAGACTGGCACATCCTACCACAGTCAGATATCACCACAGCACAGAGCATCTCCTGCTCATTCCAGTGTTCCCTGCCGGCGTGGGATGGGGCCCTGCTATGAGGAACAGACACATGGACCTTCCTGGATTTTTGGGACCAGGAAAAACCCGTCAGAGAGGAGGCGACGGCGTGGTCCCCTTGTGCCCGGCACTGTCCCGCTGTTTGATGTGGGACCCGGCCTCAGCGGCCCCGCCACGCCGGCTCCATGCTGTCATCCCAAGTAAATAAAGCCCAGCACAATTGCCTGCTTGTTTATTAATTTTTGCTTCATCAAAGGCAGCTTTAATCATCTCTCTCCCTCCCGCCAGGGCCACTCACAGCGCACACCGTGTGCCATGGATTGGGCACCAGTGACCCCAGTACATCCTCACCTGGCCCTGAGCCCACACGATGCTCCCAGGCTGAGAGCGGCCACCAGACCCCCACTCATCACCATTTTGGTATTTCCCACCTTTTCCTTGATCCTATAAATGCAGCATGACCCTACCCCAGGAAGAGATGATTTTCCCTCTGGAATTTACAGACCCTGCCACCCTCACCGCGGGTCCAGGGTTCACCTGGCACACGACTGCAGAAATCCTGCTCCTTGGAGAAGGGTGGATGATTTTCTCAACCAGCTCTTGCCCTTCCCTGATTCCCTTTCCTTCCTCCCTGCTTCCATCCCCAGTGTTGGATTACTCCCTGCCACACTGCTTGCTGAGGACCTGGTGTGCACTGCGCCCCACAGTTCCTACAGATGCCCAGCTTTTTTTTCCAGCAAAAAGCCCCTCTGCAGTTCCATGGACACCTCTGAGTGTTGTCCTCATGGTCCCTTCTCCATTTCCTCAGGTCATGGACCCCACAGACTAGAGGATCCCTCCAGGAGAGAAGGGGCTGCTCTTTCCCTAGTTCACGGGGCACTGTTCCCCCAAAAAAGGCCACGGTGTTGGCACAGAGCATGGAGCAGGAAGCAGGCCCTGCGTGTCCCATCTGCAGGCTGTGCCTGCCCCGTGGGCTGGGGGCCACGACCTGGCGCCACGCACGGCTCTGCCGGAGCCGGCAGCAGCTCGCGGGAAGTGGCTGGTGCCGGGGCTGGCTCCAGCCTCTCCAAAAATCCAGCTGAACGGGACAGGCTTCTCCACAAACCTGTCGGGCCGCATTCAGCCACATGGAGCCGGCGTTTGCCTGCTGCCGGCTGTCCGTGTGCCACGTTCGGTGGCTGCTGGAAGCTCACTGCCCATGATATTCCCTGCATGCCCCAGATGCTGGCACAGCCATAGCACTGAGGTCCCCAACATGTGCCATGGGAGTGGATGTCCCACCCCATCATCCCGCCATTGCCACCGCTGTGGGAATGACCAGTTGGGGCTGCCATGTGTAACACAGGTCTCTTCAACCCAGAGCCAGTTTTTGCTGGAGCAGTTTTCTTAAATGAGGGCAATTAAAACAATGGGAAAATGGAAAGTTTTTGTCAGGGAGCTGCAGTGGCAGAGGGGGAAGGTGCTGTGGTGAGTCAGCCTTCCAAAGAAGCCCCAGCGCCAGGTAAACAAGCTGCAAACCAGGAGGTGTTAGTCACTGGCTTGGGCTGCGCTGGCCCAGCCTGGGGAGGGCATCGGCAAAACCCTCCAGCTCTGGGAAAGGGTTCAGTGGCATCAAACCCCACCGGTGACAGGAGAGCAGCACCTGCTTCTGTCATGGTGTGGAGATCCCACCAGGACCATCCATTGGCTCTGCCCGCCAGGATGTCACCGGGATGTGACGTGCTCCGTGTGGCTGTGCCGTGTGGCTGTGCCATGTTTTTCTGGCTCTGATGCAGCACATTTTTTCACAGGGCCGGGTGCTGCCGGAGCAGGAGCAGGACAGCCGGGTGCTCCTCCCGGGTGGCCATCACTCCCCACAGGACCTTGGGCAAGTCATTTAATCCTTCTGTGCCGCCAGCTCGCCGTCATTACCGTGGAGCCAGACAGATGGATGCCCAGGGAAGAGGGCAGGAATCATGGCTCGAAGCTGGCAAGCCCTGGGATCCACACTGGATCCAGGCTTGGACTGAGTGGCGCCTGTGAGGGCTCCCCTCCTTGTGCCCTGCTCCAAGTGGAGTCCCAGTGTGGGATGCTGGATGCAGTCCCTGGCTGTGAAGGGATCCAGAGCCCCCCACAGCCCTGCCTGGGGAACATCTGGCTGGGGAAACACTGACCGAGGGAGGCTTGGATGCCCCTCGTGCCACCGTGTGTCTTACAGGGGTGAGACCCCCAGGCTGGAAATCCATATGGGGTGAAAAACACCCTCCTGGATGGAGAGAAAGGCTCCTAGGCTGCTCTGGGAACTGTCTCTGTGCCCTGCCCTGCCTGTGCCAAATTTTCGCAGAATCAGAGAGTGGTTTAAGTGGCAAGAGACCTTAAAGACCATCTTGTTCCACCCCTTGCCATGGGCAGGGACACCTTCCACTAGACCAGGTTGCTCCAAGCTCCATTCAAACCCAATTTTCCCACTGGGAGAAATAAAAGGGCCCAAATTATCCCCTGGATGAAATCCACAGCACTCAGCTGCAGCTGATGCAGCCCAAAGAGGAGGCTGCAGCTTCCATGGGGTGGAAAAGCCCACAAGGATGGTCCAGAGCAGGCTGCACACGCATGCAGAGGCTTGAGCTTGTCCCAGAAGCCACAATAAATCCTGTCCCACCAAGCAGAGCCTTCCTCTTGTCCAGAGATGCCAAATGTCTGCAAGTTCATACCTTTCTCCTAAAATTGATTAATTACACTGCTGGATGGGTTATCAGTAGCTGAGTCCCACGGCTGCTGCTGCAATGGGATCTCACTCTGCTTTAGCAGGAAAATCCATATCTTTCGTCCCCACCTGTATTTCCCCTCATTTTGGCTGCTGGGCAGGGCAGAGGGGATCCCCCTGTGAGGCTGCCTGCCCTGCCAACCCCGTCTCTCCTCAGCATCCCTGCCTAAAAACGTCACCCTGTGCAAAAGCCAGTGCTCTCAGCCTCCTCCATCACTCGCCCCCTTGGCCACCGCCCCGGAGCTGCCAGCGCAGCCGTCGGATGTCTGCTCTGCTGACTCCGTATAATGCAAGTTTTACAAATGAAATTGTCACATGGCCCTAAATTAAATACTTTGGAGAAACCCATTATAAAGCAGCAGCACAATTAGCTTTATCAGCCAGCCCAGAGTCATGCCAAAAACCAAAGCCGACTCACTTGACAGGAGCTGCCATCCATGAAACCAAGCTAACGACCTTAATTATATTTTTAGCTTCTAATTTTTGGCTGACAGTATCCTCAATTACCCAGCCCATAATTTGTGCAGGGATGGCGATCAGCCTCACCTGGCCTGTAATTCCCAGGATCAGCCCTTTTATCCCTTTCAAATATTAAATTGACTCCCACTGGCCAACCTCCAGTCCTCTGGAATTTCCCCAGGGTTTTAGTGTTAAAAATTAACAGCAGAGCTCCTGGGCAGGCTGCAAAGCCCTTCCCATGAGGGTCCTGCCAGGAAAACGCCTCTCCTGAGAGAATTCAGCGATGAGGACAAGGAGTTGTTCCCACCAGGTCAAAACTCCACGTAATCAGATCAGCTGTTCTGGCCAAAGATTGTTCTTTGACTCATCTCCCTTATCTGCCACCCACGCTTTACACCTCAGCTCACAGCCCTGGCACTGAACCCTCCTTTCCCTGCTCCTTCCCTACGCATTTCTAGGGCTTTTTGCTCATTTCCATGCCAGACCACAGCCAACCCAGGTCTTTTCCCATCTGGCCATCCTCGGTCTCCAGCTGGCTGCTGGGTTTGGGGAGCCAGCCCTGAGCACAGCCTGGGTTTTGGTAAAAGGCTTCCCTTTTCCTGATCTGTGCCAGGTTTTGGCAAGGAGGCTGTTGCAGCATCACCCTGATGATGCCTGGACCACTCAGGGCTCACCCATAGCCCTGGCACAGCCTCTGTGAGGGACAGACCCTCGGCACAGGGGCTGTCACAGTGCCCAGACACCGGTGCGTGCTGGGCATCCATGGATGATGCCCCACTGCAGCCCCGGGTGACAAGATGGTGACAGGATGAGGAGCAAAGGGAGGAATGGAGCAGTGCGGGGTGTACGGGGAGCCCTGAACCCACCAGGCTCTGGGGGCTGGTGCAAACGGAGGTGCCAGGGAGGGGCAGGAGCCAGCCTGGGGGGCTGGATCCCCACATGGAAGTGTCCCAGGCCAGGCTGGACAGGGCTTGGAGCAACCTGGGATAGTGGAAGGTGTCCCTGCCCCCGTCACGGGGTGGAACTGGATGAGCTTTAAGGTCCCTTCAACCCGAACCATTCCATACGTTGTTACCCCCCGCCTTGGCCCGTCTGGCGAAAACAGGGCTGGAGCGGGCGGTTTGGAGGATTTTCGGGCTGCGGAGGCAGCCAGAGCCCCGGGGCGCAGCGGGAGCCGGGCTGGGCTGGCCGAGGGTGCCATCTCCTGGGGACACATCCACACAGCCGGGCCCCGCCGGGCCCCGCCGGGCCCCGCCGCTCCGGGGCAGCAGCGGGGAGCAGGAGCTGCGCGCCGAGGCTCCCCGGCCCCGGGGGGCCAGCCCGGGCGGATGGGGACGCGGCCACAGGCACACGGTGATGGCTCTTCACGAGTGGGATCGCCCCGGCGTGGCCGCGGCTCTGCAGCCTCGCAGGGTCCCCAGGGCCGCGCACCCAAAGCCAGGCGGCGGCGGCGGTGGGCGCTGTGCGGCCGCAGCCCTGGGGTTCAGCCTGCGGTGACTCTGTGGTTTGCCAGGCGGACGCCCAGGCAGGGGACAGGCACATCCTGGCCCCAGCGCCTCCGCAGGGAATTGGGGTGACAGAAATGAGCCCTCGGCAGCCGCGCTCGGAGCCGTCTGCGCTCAGCCCGGCTCCGCAGTTGGCAGTTTCGACCCAAAAGGGCTCCCCTGCCCCTTCCTCCCACTGGCGCCATGAAGATTTTTTGCCTTTTCTTTTGTACCCCTGTTACACCTTTTTACAGCTTCTGTATTCTTAGTGCTTTTTGCCTACATTCTTGGACTTGTTTGTTAAGTTAGGAGACTAAACATTTTAGAAGCTTCATAGGGAGGGGTTAGTGTGCCCCAGACCCCAAGGTCCTCTCCAGAACACATTCTGTAAACTAAGATAGAACCATCCAGGGGAAAGTTCCTTGGGAAGGGGGGCTCATTCAAGCCTCTCATTGGGGAATTTTGGATAGATATGCTAATTAGTAAGACCTATAATGTTATACCAGGTCTTTTGGGGGTGTGCATTGCGGGGGCATTGTGGGGGGCATTTCAGTACATTCAACCTAGATGTAGTGCACCTGAAGATCCTTAAAATAAATACCAAAGTAAAATCCCCTTTTCCCTTCTAACCGTGTTAATTTTAAGACCAAGAAAAGGCATCACCACCAAGGCCCCTTTCCTCAGGTCCTAAAGGGAACACATGTATGAGCAAATGTCCTGGCCAAGGCTCAGGGACTGCACAAAGCAGATGGGCTGAGGGGAGGAAAATATCCCAGGAAAGCCGCTCAAGGGGAAGGCAAAGCACCCCCTAAAGGTTTTCAGAGCCAAACATTATCCACCCTGTCTGCCTGTTACCTGCAGCTCTCCTTGCAGCAAGGCCACTGGGGCAAGAGTCCAGCAGAAAAATAGATTTTATTGTCAGGACAAAGCTGGGCTCTGTCACCCAAATAGAGCATGGCACCTCTGGAGCTAGGTGCAGATGGGCACTGAAGGATGCAAAACTATATGGGGGGGATGCAGATGGATGCAAAGCCATGCAGAGGGATGGATTGCACTGGGAGGATGTGTGGGGAGCTGCTGGTTGATGCTCTGGGGAACCAGTGAACACAGCAAAGGAAGGGTTTGATCCAGAAATCCAGAACAGGGGGCTGGTGGCAGCTGCCAAAACCACAGGAACAACCCCAGGCAGGGCAGGGTGGCAGCCACTGCCTTGGCTGTGAGACAGGAGCTCACGGGGGACCACGTCTGGAGGTGTTGGAGAGGCACAGAGCATCCTTGGAAGCTGTCAGAGGGGTGATGAGGTTTGGGGCACAGAGGGTGAGGCCACACAGCCAAGGAAATCGGGCTCCAATGCACACAGCCCCAGAATTTTACAGCTGAAACCACACTGCCTGATCCCTGCTCAGCGAGGAGGGACAAACCACCCCCAAGTGCTTCTCACTTCCCTCTTGAGGGTTCAGCAGGGTGGAAACTGCAAGTCTCTGGTGCTATTTACAGAGGTGAGTTTCCCCTGCAAAACCCCAAGAGCCAGAGGGCTGGGGCCATCTCTCCAGGGCCATCGCTCCACTCTGCCACACTCAAGAGCTCTGGCAATGCCAAAATCATGATTTCCTTCCCAACGGGAGCCTCAAGCACAGCACTGATCCCATCCTTTGTACCAGATACACGACACGGCACAGTGCTGCAGTTGCAGTGTCCCTGTGGCCATGGTGCCTCCTCTCCTGGTCTTTGAACCAAGCCCTGTGGTCCATTGGATGGTACCAGTGCTGCTTCCCTCTCTCCTTCAGGATCTGGGATGTGATGGGCCACATCCAATCACAAGATTCTGGGTTCCTCTGCTTTGGGCTCTGCTCCCCACGATCAGGATCAGCCTCCAGTATCCCTGCAATGGACACAGTAACAAAACATCCTCTGGTCTCTCCATTCCAGCTCCACATGGCAAGCACGAAACAGGAGTTTTTGAACCAAACAGAAAAACCCTTGACGCTGCTCCACTGAGGTTTTTAGTATCAGGTATTGCTGCTTCCTTCCTCCTTCAGCTGTTTCTGCAGAAAGGTCCCTCTGGACTGAGCTGAGTCACTGTTTTGCCATGCTCCCAGCACCTCGTGCCTCTTCCTGGCACCATGGCCACAGCCATGCCCAGCATCTCTGCAGGAAACAGGGAGAAACCTCTGGAAGCTGCCAGCAGCTCAGAGGTGGCTCTTTCCCTCTGTGAAAACAAGCTGTGTTATGACTGTGCTATTAATGTGTTATTAATGCTTCGTGCCCCGAGCCCAGCCGGGACTCAGTCACCCACGCAGGACATAGCACAGCCCTCCTGCCTCCCAGACATGGATGCACCAGAGAAAGTCAGTGTTTAAGGCACCTTATTGCGCTCCACGAGAGGTTCTATGAGTTGTGAGCAGGAGACAGGACAGCGGCTTGTGCCGACCGTCCTGAGAACAGGGAAAGGATGGGTGCTCTGAGTGATGCTTGGTCCTGGCAGCTGGTTCCAGTACAGAGTGAAACATCTTTCTCTGCAGAAGAAAACATCCCACTGGCACAGGCTGCCCAGAGCAGTGGTGGAATCACCATCCCTGGAGGGATTTAAAAGGCGTTTAGGTGTGGCACTTGGGGACGTGGTTCAGCAGTGAACATGGCAGTGCTGCAGGAATGGTTGGACTCAAAGATCTTAGAGGGCTTGTCCAACCTTTACGATTCTGGGATTCTGCTGCAGTCCTGTGATGCAAGGGCAGGTGCTGCAGAGCCTCCACTCCAGCAAGAACCTCTCAAACGTGGCCGCCTTGCCCAGGACACCTGTCCCTGGTCCCGGTGATACATCACCCTGCAGTGTCCCTCCCACCCTGTCCCCAGCAGCCCAGGGACCCATGAGCCAATGCAAGGTGCTGAGTGTGCAGCTGATTTGCATAGAAGGGACAAGGGGAAACCCCAGGAAATGCACAGCTCAGGCATTAATCAAATCTCTCTCTAATAATAAACCCCTGAGCCATGCAGGGGCTCGGGGCCACAGCTCGTGGGGCCATGGCAGGAGCCGAGGGGGAGTAGACACCGACGGAGAGTCAGACGTGAGTTACCCCATGGAGAGGCTGCAGGGGGAGATGGGGTGAGGGGCTTGTCTGTGCAAGGGCTTGGGGCTTGGTCACTCTCCCAGTGCCAGCAGGGAGTGGAGGGTCTGCTCAGGGCTCCCATCCTGCTGCTGGTGGTCAGTGCTGTGGGACTGGAGAGGGAATTACAGAATGGTGTGGGTTGGTAGGGAGCTTAATTCTCATCCAGTTCCAACCCCCTGCCATGGGCAGAGACACCTTCCACTATCCCAGGTTGCTCCAAGCCTCATCCAACCTGGCCTTGGACACTTCCCGGGATGAGGCAGCCACAGCTTCCCTGGGCACCCTGTGCCAGGGCCTCCCCACCCTCACACGAGAGGATTTTTTCCTGATAACTAATCTAAATCTACCCTCCTCCAGCTTAAAACCATCCTCCCTTGTCCTATGGTCACTTAAGCTTGGTGTGAGGGGTCAGTGGGGGAATTCGGGGTGCTGGTCCTGGTGGGTGAGAGGCAGAGGAAGACTCACCTGTTTCTGCTGGAAAACCCTCGGCTGGGAAGTCCGGCTGCCCTGTGCTGGGAGCACCACACGTACCTTGAGCTCCCCGAGGAGGGGAGGATCTGGCCTAGATGAGGCCAAACATTTCCTTGGACGTGCCCTCACAGCATCAGGGAAGGAGGTCCCTAGGCTGCAGCCTTGGCTTTAACACAGCCCCAGATCTCTGCTTCCCATACAATTATCCCATGGGAAACCCCACCCTGGTCAAGGATGGCTCAGCTCCCTGCCACCCCCAGGGCTTGCAGTAACCCCCAGGGGCTTCCTGCCCCCCTCGGGGGGCTTCTCTGGGTACAAAGATTCTTCCAAGAGCGTTTGAGGAGAGCGATGGCCTGAGCCTCGCTCTGCCCTGGGGATGTCTCCAGTCAGCTCGACAGAAAGTAATTATTTAATTTTACAGCAATGTTCATTGAACAACTGGGAGTGTCAGGCCAGCATCCCAGTGCAGAGAGGATTTTTCCCCGGGAATGGGAGAGTTTCACATGTGCTGCCCCAGGTAGGACCCAGCCCATCCTCAGCCCCTCTGCAGGGAAGGTGCTGGGTGGGCAGTGGCACGACCAACGTGCAAAGTACCCAATCTCTGCACACTCCCAAGTCCTGGAGAGAGAGGAGAGATCCTGGCAGAGTGCAGGGGATATTCTGGATAAAAATCAAGGGTTTGGCTTTGCCAAAGCAGCAGCTCAGCCTTTGGGCACACAGAGGCCGGCGCTGCGGCTTCGGGGAGTTTTAAACCTTTGGTTCCCGTCAGCACCAGCATCTCCCACCCGTGCAGGAAACAGCTGCGGCTCCAGGCACGGCTCTGGGGAGGGATGTGGCTCCCGGGAGCCTTCTCAGGCAGCAAAGGGCACGTTTCCACCATGGCCACCCTCGTGCTGGGTTACAGCCTCCTGCAGCTGCTCCGTCGCGCTGGCCGCAGACACCACGTGTGGCACAACACAGGAGCTCTTATTAGCCAGCTAATTCTTCAAACTGTAGCTTTGGAGCAGATTTTTGTGCTGCTGAGGACTGCTCCTGTGCACACGGGCACTGGGAGCGCCGGGGCAGCAGAGGATGGGACAAGCAGCCCATGACAGGGACAAGAGCACGTCCACCTCCAGCTGGCACTGGTTAAACTGGTGCCTGAAGTCTCCCGGGGAGATTTCCCTCCTTCTGTTGCTTTGACGTGTCTTATACATCAGCTCGGGTTTCACTATGACACCAGAACACCCAAGAGAAATGTCAGGAATGACACACAAGGTCGTGTTTCTGGTATTTTCAGAAAAGACTGTAAAGACAGGACTGGTCCCCGGTGCTTGTGCTCCCACTGGCAGGTGCAGGGATGCCCTCGGGGCACCTCTAAGCCAGGGTGGGCTCCCCGTGTGTCCCCTGAGAGTGGCACAGGACACACACACAGTTTGAAGAGCAGATTTGGCCCTGGGCTCTTGCCCAAGCCTGGGAACAGAGGGGGCTGAGGCACAGCTGGGATCTCCCTGCAAGGGGTCCCAGCCCTAGAAAGGGATGAGGCGGCTGCAGAGCAGCCCCGTGGTGGCCACCCCGTACCTACCTGTGCCTCTGCTCTGCAGCCATGGATGGGACACGTGTGGGGCAGGATGCCATGAACAACTGCACCGACCAGGAGTACTGGGACACCCTCGTTTCCCAGTGCATCCCCTGCAGCCTCGTGTGCAGCCAGCGCCCGGCCAGGAGGTGTGATGCTGTGTGTGGTGAGTGCTGGGGTGTCCCTGGACGGAAGAGTCAGGGATGGGGCAAAGCTGGGAGGGAGGATCAGACCCCGGGATGAGCCCAAGGGCAGGCTCTGAGCCAGCTCAGCTTTGCAGAGCTTCAAGCAAAAAACACAGGGGGATTCCTGACAGCTTCCCATGGATAGGCTGGGGCTGGGAACAGCTCAGGAGCGAGACCAGGATCAAGCGCTTGCATCTCTGCAGTGCTCCCTTCTGGGGTCACAGGGCTACACCAGCACTCACGTCCCCTATTGGGGCCACCCCACCCTCCAAAGGCAGGGCTGGGGAGCCACCACGTTCAGTGGATGTGGGTAATGATAAACCCCCGACGTGGGACAGGCACTGAGATGTCCTGAAAACAGGTGGGGAAAAGGAAAAGGAAGAGAGAAACTTTGCACCCAAACCCCGTGCCAGTGCCCTGCCATGAGTCACAGGCTGAGGTTGACTTAACGCCGTCCCAGGGTTCATTCAGTAGCCACAAGGGAACATCTCCTCGTTGAGGACAGGCGATGCCATTCCTGGCATCCCGAGCTGCTGCTGAGGCAGGTTTTGGTGTGTCGCAAAGAGCCGTGCAAGCCCCAGGGCGGCAGCAGCAGCTCTGAGAGCAGCAGCCAGGAGCTCCCAGGTGAGTACAGCTGCCTCTGGCTGGCAGAGACCGTCCCCTCCCTGAGCAGCTGCCAGCAGATGCCTTTTCCCAGCTCTCCAGCCAAACGCCACCCCAAATCCCGTGGATCTGTCATCCTGCCAGCCCTGCAGAGGCTGTCAGTGCCTACAGCAGTGGGCAGGTCTCACCCTGTGCCTGTCAGAGCAGAGAGCTGGGCTCATCCTCTCATGAATCCGGGCGCTGGGGTGGTGGAGGGATGTGCTGAGGACACCGTGTTCATCTCCCTCACCTCCCGCAGAGTCCATGGATTGCAACAAGAGACCCGGATTTTACTACGATGATCTTGTGAAGAACTGCATCGAGTGCAGCTCGGTGTGTGGGCAGCACCCCAAGGAATGCGCCCTGTCCTGCGAGCGTGAGTTGGGGAAGGGCCACCAAACCCAACCCCTTCGTCCCAGGGGCCTGCACTTTTGAAGGCTGCCATTTCACTGGGGCTGGGGAAAAGCAGCCAGGGCATCTCTTTCCCATTTTCTCCATCCTAGAGTGGCTTTTCCCTGTTGTGTGCTGGTGTTTTACAGGTTGGGCAGCTCCCCCAGCCAGGGCAGAATTGGCAGCTGTGGATCCCACCTGGCTGAGCTGCCCCCAGCCCTCGGGGAGGGGGAATACAAGGGGACAGGTAGATCCTCAAGATCTACAAGTCCTACACTGGGGTTGAGACGATCCCTGGAGATAGGGGAGGGTGTGAATGGGGTGTGGGAAGGGATCTCCTCTACCTCACCACGGAAGAGAAGTGCAGGTGAACAGAGGGGATACAGAGCTGCTGTGAAATTCTTTCCCAGGGGAGGGCACAGGTGCTATCAGCTCTTTCCCTATCAGAAAGCCACCCCGGAGGTGTCTGAGCTCCCCCATCTCTCCTGCCCCACAGCCACCCCTCCGGGGCCGGTGGCCGTGCTGGAGCAGAAGGCGTGTGCGGAGCAGGACCCGTGGCTGGTGCTGTACCTGCTGCTGGGGCTCTGCCTCTGCACCCTCATCTGCTCCCTGCTCCTGGGCTGGACTCACCTGCGCAGGAAGGGAGAGGGGGTCTCCTGCCAAGCCAGCGCTGGGACCTGCCACTGCAAGGAGGACCCTGCCAAAGGTGGGTGCTGGCAGCACTGGGGGCACTGGGAGAGGGTGGGGAGCTTGTGGGGGGCAGGCTCATGCTGGCAGGCACTGCTGGAGGGGCAGAAAGCAAAGCCAGGTCTGAACAGGGGAGGGAGGAAAAGCAAAGACAATGATGTGGTTCAGTCTGAGCCTGGAAGAGGGGCAGGACTGGACCCTTGTGCCCGATTCTCCACCATAACCCCCTCCTCAGTCACTCCTTGCAAAGCCCCAGGCACAGCTTCCCGCTGCCAGGCAAGGCTCTATAGCCAGCACCTCTCCAGTCTCCATCCAGAGGCTGAGGGGCAAAAAGCCAATCCTCCTCCAAAATAAACACCTGTCCCAGAAAACCCCTGTTTTAGTTCTGGAGCCGGATGAGCTTCACAAGTCCATGTGTTAAGAAGAAAAGGAGAAAGGATAATGTGGAGAAATTCAACATGGAAAAGGTGTTTTTATTCTTCCTCCTTTTATTCTCTCCTGCCTTTCCAAAGAAAAATTGCCTACTTACCTATTTCTGCACACACATCACACACATCCTTGTTTACATACATCCACCTCAAAGCCATGAATATCAAAAATCACAGAGGAAGAGCCCATGAGCCAATGTCACACCTGGAGTCACTCCCAGGACTGTCACTCAAGCCATTCCTGTCTGCTTTGCTGAAGGACATGGGGATCAAAGGGTCATTTTTAAGGGAAGCCACCAGGTTTGGAGAGATTTTCTGGGTGTTCTAGGTGATGCAGCAAATCCATGCTGGGAGCTGGATGTCCTCTCCTGTTCCAGGACCAGCTTTTCACAGGCTCTAGTGCAGCACTTCAGAGCATTCCTCAGGTAAAAGCTGCTCTAAACCCCCTCAGCTGCCGCACTGTTTATTTGCAGATCGGCTGGTGGAAGCTGGCAGCGTTGGTGATGGATTCACCAGCATCAGAATCCCAGAGCCAGTGGAAACCTGTGGCTTCTGCTTCCTTGGACACAGCTCTGCTGTACAAGAGACCAAGTCCTGCCACAGCACCTCCTGTCAAGCTGGGGAAAGGGCTGCTCCCTCCTTCACCGGCATCTGCAGCACGGGAAGCGCTGGGGCCATTCCCAGCCCTGACGATGGCCACTTCAAAATCATCTGTTCTCCTTCCCAGGAGAAGACACCCATGGTGTGACCACAGTGGATGTTCCAGCACGGGATCACAATTGAGGGATGCTCCCTCTGCCTCCAAACCAAAGCTGCTTCACCCTCTTGTTGCCAGTGACTGGAACAGCCTCTACCCAGCCCCGGCTGTGCCAAGGGCTGTAGGATACAGACAGGGCTGGAGGTTGCACAGAGCTGTTTGCTTCCACTCAGGAAATTAAATTCCCATTGTTCTTGTGCACTCCCAGTGAAAGAAGTCTCCTCCCATGTAGCAGCATCTGACTTCATCCTCCAACTTGACCTCAGTGCATCCCAGCCATCGGGGATGTCTCATGGGGGCTTTTCATCCTGGTTCCACCCCCAGCATCCCTGCAAAGGAACAGGCTGTGGTGCCTGCTGCTCACTGGTCCCCATGGAGAGCTCACCTCTCCCTGCTTGGAGATTCCATTGCATGCCAGAACAAGTTGCAGCAGCTCTGTAAACATCTCAAACATGGAACTGGACCCAAGGATTCACTGGTGAAACTTGTAAGGACCCAGTGTGGGAAGCTCCACTGTCAGCTTCCAGCACAGCCAGGGGTGATGGTGAGGCTTTGCCTCATGACAGGGCATGATGCTGCACACGAGGAGCTGGGACAGGCACCAAAATCCTCAATGGAATTGGGTTTAAATATGAAAACTCATCCAAGGCTGCGATCTTTCTACAAAACTGGATTTATGTATATCTGACCTGGGTTATCCTGAAGAGCTGGTAAAAGTGAGGAATCAGCTGGAGATAAAGCTGCTTTGAGAGTATATTTTTATCTGACCTGGCTTTGAAAGCTACCATGGAAAAATAGGGGTTTCAATGTGTAACTTGAGGTTCTCATTTCCACTAAAGGAGACTGTAGGAATTTTTTGTTTGGTAAGGAATTGCTCCTGGTAGGAGCCCATCCCCTCTACTGTCTCAGACTAGAGCTTCAAACTTGGAAGAATAAACATAAGTCAATACATGCACAAATTTGTGCTGGGAAAGCAGACAGCTGGAGAAAACACAAGCAGAGTTCTAACAGATTCTGTCCCTTCTACATTATATATCTCTTTAAATGTAAATACTTTCTTATCATTAAAAGGCATCATCTGGGAGGTTGAGCCTCTCACTCTGGTCACCTCCCACTCTTCCAGCTTCCACAGTGGATGGGTCTCCCAACTTCCAAACCTTCCCTACATCCCAGTAAACCTGGGGACCCTCTTGGCCTCCCCTCTCACATCAACAGCTTCCCCTCCACCTCCACAGCAGCATCTTCCATGGCCTCTGCTCCCTCCTGTGGAATGTGCTCCAATGCCCTCTGGTCTCCTGCTGTCAGTTCCTGTGGTCTCCAGTGGTCTCCTGTGGAGACCAGTTCCTGTGGTCTCCTGCCCCACAGCCTCAGCTCCCACAGTCTCCAACACCATGGCCCCAAATCCTGTGACATCACTGGCAACCCAATTCCTCTAGACCTCCAAAAGTCTTTCAGCCCCAGAATTCACTTTGGCCTCCACCCCTGCTCAGCCTCAGCTCTTCCTCATTCTGCACCCTGGCACAGCTTAATCTCTCCCTCAGCTTCCCCGCTCTCTCGGTTGCTGTTCCAGCTCAGCTTCTTTCTTGTCCTCCCACCATCTCCTGCTCTGCCATTCATCTCCTACATCCTTCAGCCTCCCTTTGCATTCTTGCTCTGCTCCTGCTCTGTTCTCAGGCTCCTGTTCATGCTCAGACCTCCAAAGCCCCTTGGCTTCTCCTCACCCTCCTCTCCTGCTCCATCTCCTGCTTCCTCTGCCTTCCTACAACACTGGGTTCCCCACCCTCACTGGGGCTCTGATCCCCCTCAGGTGGGGCCCCCCAGCACCGTCAGCCCCACTTCTTTTCCTGCTCTGGGTTTCCCTTCCCAGAAACATGCTCAGACTCTGCAGGGAGAATCCCAGAATAGTTTGGGTTGGAAGTGATCTCAAAAAATCATCACATTCCAATCCCCTGCCATGGGCAGGGACACCTTCCACTGGACCAGGTTGGTCCAAGCCCCGTCCAACCTGGCCTTGGACACTTCCAGGGATGGGCAGCCACAGCTTCTCTGGGCACCCTGTGCCAGGGCCTCCCCACCGTCACAGGGATGAATTTCTTCCCAATATTCCATCTAACCCTGCCCTCTGGCAGTGTGAAGCCATTTCCCCTTGTCCTGTTACCCTAGGCCCTTATCCAAAGTCCCTCTCCAGCTCTCCTGGAGCCCCTTTAGGCCCTGGAAGGGGCTCTGAGGTCTTCCTGGAGCTTTCTCTTCTCCAGGTGAACAGCCCCAGCTCTCCCAGCCTGGCTCCATGGCACAGGGGCTCCAGCCCTCGGAGCAGCTCTGTGGACTCTCTCTGCAGTTCCACATCGGGCTCCAGCACTGAAATCTGTGCTCCAGGTGAAAGGTTCTGCACTTACCTTGGGGCAGCACCAGCACATCCTCCGCTAGCACCAGGGCTGGGAATGCCCTCAGCTCTGTGCCCCCCCTGCCCAAGCGCTTCCCAGCGAGGACAGGCACTTCAGGAGC
>NW_024581745.1:0-16533 GCF_017639235.1 Corvus kubaryi
GGGGCGGCGCTGCCCGCGCCCTGCGGGGCCGGGCCGGACGGTGAGGGGCGGCGCGGGGGTCGGTGCGGTGCGGGACCGGGGACCGGCGCAGGGCGGGCCGGGCGTGCGGACGCTGCGGGAGCCGCTCCCGACTGCGCCGCCCGCAAACTTTCCAACGCCGCGGAGCCAGGCAGAAAAGGGGCGAGGCCGCGGCGCGGACGGACGGGCCCGCCCGCCAATGGGGACGCGCCTCCGCCGCGACCGAGTGGCCGCGCTGACCAATGGGGGGGCAAGGAAAGGGGCGGGCGCGGCGGGGCCGCCTCGGCCGCGGGGGAGGGGCGGTGCGCTGACAGCTGGGGCGGGATCGGCTGGGCTCGGCTCGGTTCGGCTGGGCTCGGCTCGGTTCGGCTGGGCTCGGCTCGGTTCGGCCTGGCGCGGCCCGGTTCGGCCTGGCGCGGCCCGGTTTGGCTCAGCCCAGCTTGGCGCAGATTGGCTCAGCTCAGCCCACCGCAACTTGGCGTGTTTTGGCTCAGCTCGGCTTTGCTCAGCCCAGCCCAGCTTCCTTCAGCCCAAGTCAGTTCAACCTGACTTGGCTCAGCCTGGCACAGATAAGCTGGGCTCGGCTTAGCTTGGCACAGCTGGGCTTGAGGGTCACCAGCCCCTGGACACACAGATTTGGTGGGGATAATGTCCCTCACACTCCTGTCACACCTCGGTGACCTGCAGCGCATGGGACCGAGTGGGGATGAAGCAGGGACAGAGGTGCATGTCCCACCTCAGCCATGTCCCTGCTGTGCCACCGCCCTGGGGCCAGCTGGGGACTCCTGTTTGTCCAGCAAATTTTTATCCGGTGGAAACCGGCAGGTAAATATTCCTGACCAGCTGATAAGGACCCGGTGTGAGGCCATGGGTTTGGCCTCCCAGCTGTGCCCTTGGGAGCCCCAGTTCTGCACAGAAGCACCAGGGAAGGGACCTCAGTGCTTGTGGAGCATCACTGGGTCAGGAGAGAGGTGGGAATGCTGACCCTGGAGCAGGGGGCCAGGGCAAGGTGCCAAGTAGCACCTCCAAAATGCACCCAAGACTGGCACATCCTACCACAGTCAGATATCACCACAGCACAGAGCATCTCCTGCTCATTCCAGTGTTCCCTGCCGGCGTGGGATGGGGCCCTGCTATGAGGAACAGACACATGGACCTTCCTGGATTTTTGGGACCAGGAAAAACCCGTCAGAGAGGAGGCGACGGCGTGGTCCCCTTGTGCCCGGCACTGTCCCGCTGTTTGATGTGGGACCCGGCCTCAGCGGCCCCGCCACGCCGGCTCCATGCTGTCATCCCAAGTAAATAAAGCCCAGCACAATTGCCTGCTTGTTTATTAATTTTTGCTTCATCAAAGGCAGCTTTAATCATCTCTCTCCCTCCCGCCAGGGCCACTCACAGCGCACACCGTGTGCCATGGATTGGGCACCAGTGACCCCAGTACATCCTCACCTGGCCCTGAGCCCACACGATGCTCCCAGGCTGAGAGCGGCCACCAGACCCCCACTCATCACCATTTTGGTATTTCCCACCTTTTCCTTGATCCTATAAATGCAGCATGACCCTACCCCAGGAAGAGATGATTTTCCCTCTGGAATTTACAGACCCTGCCACCCTCACCGCGGGTCCAGGGTTCACCTGGCACACGACTGCAGAAATCCTGCTCCTTGGAGAAGGGTGGATGATTTTCTCAACCAGCTCTTGCCCTTCCCTGATTCCCTTTCCTTCCTCCCTGCTTCCATCCCCAGTGTTGGATTACTCCCTGCCACACTGCTTGCTGAGGACCTGGTGTGCACTGCGCCCCACAGTTCCTACAGATGCCCAGCTTTTTTTTCCAGCAAAAAGCCCCTCTGCAGTTCCATGGACACCTCTGAGTGTTGTCCTCATGGTCCCTTCTCCATTTCCTCAGGTCATGGACCCCACAGACTAGAGGATCCCTCCAGGAGAGAAGGGGCTGCTCTTTCCCTAGTTCACGGGGCACTGTTCCCCCAAAAAAGGCCACGGTGTTGGCACAGAGCATGGAGCAGGAAGCAGGCCCTGCGTGTCCCATCTGCAGGCTGTGCCTGCCCCGTGGGCTGGGGGCCACGACCTGGCGCCACGCACGGCTCTGCCGGAGCCGGCAGCAGCTCGCGGGAAGTGGCTGGTGCCGGGGCTGGCTCCAGCCTCTCCAAAAATCCAGCTGAACGGGACAGGCTTCTCCACAAACCTGTCGGGCCGCATTCAGCCACATGGAGCCGGCGTTTGCCTGCTGCCGGCTGTCCGTGTGCCACGTTCGGTGGCTGCTGGAAGCTCACTGCCCATGATATTCCCTGCATGCCCCAGATGCTGGCACAGCCATAGCACTGAGGTCCCCAACATGTGCCATGGGAGTGGATGTCCCACCCCATCATCCCGCCATTGCCACCGCTGTGGGAATGACCAGTTGGGGCTGCCATGTGTAACACAGGTCTCTTCAACCCAGAGCCAGTTTTTGCTGGAGCAGTTTTCTTAAATGAGGGCAATTAAAACAATGGGAAAATGGAAAGTTTTTGTCAGGGAGCTGCAGTGGCAGAGGGGGAAGGTGCTGTGGTGAGTCAGCCTTCCAAAGAAGCCCCAGCGCCAGGTAAACAAGCTGCAAACCAGGAGGTGTTAGTCACTGGCTTGGGCTGCGCTGGCCCAGCCTGGGGAGGGCATCGGCAAAACCCTCCAGCTCTGGGAAAGGGTTCAGTGGCATCAAACCCCACCGGTGACAGGAGAGCAGCACCTGCTTCTGTCATGGTGTGGAGATCCCACCAGGACCATCCATTGGCTCTGCCCGCCAGGATGTCACCGGGATGTGACGTGCTCCGTGTGGCTGTGCCGTGTGGCTGTGCCATGTTTTTCTGGCTCTGATGCAGCACATTTTTTCACAGGGCCGGGTGCTGCCGGAGCAGGAGCAGGACAGCCGGGTGCTCCTCCCGGGTGGCCATCACTCCCCACAGGACCTTGGGCAAGTCATTTAATCCTTCTGTGCCGCCAGCTCGCCGTCATTACCGTGGAGCCAGACAGATGGATGCCCAGGGAAGAGGGCAGGAATCATGGCTCGAAGCTGGCAAGCCCTGGGATCCACACTGGATCCAGGCTTGGACTGAGTGGCGCCTGTGAGGGCTCCCCTCCTTGTGCCCTGCTCCAAGTGGAGTCCCAGTGTGGGATGCTGGATGCAGTCCCTGGCTGTGAAGGGATCCAGAGCCCCCCACAGCCCTGCCTGGGGAACATCTGGCTGGGGAAACACTGACCGAGGGAGGCTTGGATGCCCCTCGTGCCACCGTGTGTCTTACAGGGGTGAGACCCCCAGGCTGGAAATCCATATGGGGTGAAAAACACCCTCCTGGATGGAGAGAAAGGCTCCTAGGCTGCTCTGGGAACTGTCTCTGTGCCCTGCCCTGCCTGTGCCAAATTTTCGCAGAATCAGAGAGTGGTTTAAGTGGCAAGAGACCTTAAAGACCATCTTGTTCCACCCCTTGCCATGGGCAGGGACACCTTCCACTAGACCAGGTTGCTCCAAGCTCCATTCAAACCCAATTTTCCCACTGGGAGAAATAAAAGGGCCCAAATTATCCCCTGGATGAAATCCACAGCACTCAGCTGCAGCTGATGCAGCCCAAAGAGGAGGCTGCAGCTTCCATGGGGTGGAAAAGCCCACAAGGATGGTCCAGAGCAGGCTGCACACGCATGCAGAGGCTTGAGCTTGTCCCAGAAGCCACAATAAATCCTGTCCCACCAAGCAGAGCCTTCCTCTTGTCCAGAGATGCCAAATGTCTGCAAGTTCATACCTTTCTCCTAAAATTGATTAATTACACTGCTGGATGGGTTATCAGTAGCTGAGTCCCACGGCTGCTGCTGCAATGGGATCTCACTCTGCTTTAGCAGGAAAATCCATATCTTTCGTCCCCACCTGTATTTCCCCTCATTTTGGCTGCTGGGCAGGGCAGAGGGGATCCCCCTGTGAGGCTGCCTGCCCTGCCAACCCCGTCTCTCCTCAGCATCCCTGCCTAAAAACGTCACCCTGTGCAAAAGCCAGTGCTCTCAGCCTCCTCCATCACTCGCCCCCTTGGCCACCGCCCCGGAGCTGCCAGCGCAGCCGTCGGATGTCTGCTCTGCTGACTCCGTATAATGCAAGTTTTACAAATGAAATTGTCACATGGCCCTAAATTAAATACTTTGGAGAAACCCATTATAAAGCAGCAGCACAATTAGCTTTATCAGCCAGCCCAGAGTCATGCCAAAAACCAAAGCCGACTCACTTGACAGGAGCTGCCATCCATGAAACCAAGCTAACGACCTTAATTATATTTTTAGCTTCTAATTTTTGGCTGACAGTATCCTCAATTACCCAGCCCATAATTTGTGCAGGGATGGCGATCAGCCTCACCTGGCCTGTAATTCCCAGGATCAGCCCTTTTATCCCTTTCAAATATTAAATTGACTCCCACTGGCCAACCTCCAGTCCTCTGGAATTTCCCCAGGGTTTTAGTGTTAAAAATTAACAGCAGAGCTCCTGGGCAGGCTGCAAAGCCCTTCCCATGAGGGTCCTGCCAGGAAAACGCCTCTCCTGAGAGAATTCAGCGATGAGGACAAGGAGTTGTTCCCACCAGGTCAAAACTCCACGTAATCAGATCAGCTGTTCTGGCCAAAGATTGTTCTTTGACTCATCTCCCTTATCTGCCACCCACGCTTTACACCTCAGCTCACAGCCCTGGCACTGAACCCTCCTTTCCCTGCTCCTTCCCTACGCATTTCTAGGGCTTTTTGCTCATTTCCATGCCAGACCACAGCCAACCCAGGTCTTTTCCCATCTGGCCATCCTCGGTCTCCAGCTGGCTGCTGGGTTTGGGGAGCCAGCCCTGAGCACAGCCTGGGTTTTGGTAAAAGGCTTCCCTTTTCCTGATCTGTGCCAGGTTTTGGCAAGGAGGCTGTTGCAGCATCACCCTGATGATGCCTGGACCACTCAGGGCTCACCCATAGCCCTGGCACAGCCTCTGTGAGGGACAGACCCTCGGCACAGGGGCTGTCACAGTGCCCAGACACCGGTGCGTGCTGGGCATCCATGGATGATGCCCCACTGCAGCCCCGGGTGACAAGATGGTGACAGGATGAGGAGCAAAGGGAGGAATGGAGCAGTGCGGGGTGTACGGGGAGCCCTGAACCCACCAGGCTCTGGGGGCTGGTGCAAACGGAGGTGCCAGGGAGGGGCAGGAGCCAGCCTGGGGGGCTGGATCCCCACATGGAAGTGTCCCAGGCCAGGCTGGACAGGGCTTGGAGCAACCTGGGATAGTGGAAGGTGTCCCTGCCCCCGTCACGGGGTGGAACTGGATGAGCTTTAAGGTCCCTTCAACCCGAACCATTCCATACGTTGTTACCCCCCGCCTTGGCCCGTCTGGCGAAAACAGGGCTGGAGCGGGCGGTTTGGAGGATTTTCGGGCTGCGGAGGCAGCCAGAGCCCCGGGGCGCAGCGGGAGCCGGGCTGGGCTGGCCGAGGGTGCCATCTCCTGGGGACACATCCACACAGCCGGGCCCCGCCGGGCCCCGCCGGGCCCCGCCGCTCCGGGGCAGCAGCGGGGAGCAGGAGCTGCGCGCCGAGGCTCCCCGGCCCCGGGGGGCCAGCCCGGGCGGATGGGGACGCGGCCACAGGCACACGGTGATGGCTCTTCACGAGTGGGATCGCCCCGGCGTGGCCGCGGCTCTGCAGCCTCGCAGGGTCCCCAGGGCCGCGCACCCAAAGCCAGGCGGCGGCGGCGGTGGGCGCTGTGCGGCCGCAGCCCTGGGGTTCAGCCTGCGGTGACTCTGTGGTTTGCCAGGCGGACGCCCAGGCAGGGGACAGGCACATCCTGGCCCCAGCGCCTCCGCAGGGAATTGGGGTGACAGAAATGAGCCCTCGGCAGCCGCGCTCGGAGCCGTCTGCGCTCAGCCCGGCTCCGCAGTTGGCAGTTTCGACCCAAAAGGGCTCCCCTGCCCCTTCCTCCCACTGGCGCCATGAAGATTTTTTGCCTTTTCTTTTGTACCCCTGTTACACCTTTTTACAGCTTCTGTATTCTTAGTGCTTTTTGCCTACATTCTTGGACTTGTTTGTTAAGTTAGGAGACTAAACATTTTAGAAGCTTCATAGGGAGGGGTTAGTGTGCCCCAGACCCCAAGGTCCTCTCCAGAACACATTCTGTAAACTAAGATAGAACCATCCAGGGGAAAGTTCCTTGGGAAGGGGGGCTCATTCAAGCCTCTCATTGGGGAATTTTGGATAGATATGCTAATTAGTAAGACCTATAATGTTATACCAGGTCTTTTGGGGGTGTGCATTGCGGGGGCATTGTGGGGGGCATTTCAGTACATTCAACCTAGATGTAGTGCACCTGAAGATCCTTAAAATAAATACCAAAGTAAAATCCCCTTTTCCCTTCTAACCGTGTTAATTTTAAGACCAAGAAAAGGCATCACCACCAAGGCCCCTTTCCTCAGGTCCTAAAGGGAACACATGTATGAGCAAATGTCCTGGCCAAGGCTCAGGGACTGCACAAAGCAGATGGGCTGAGGGGAGGAAAATATCCCAGGAAAGCCGCTCAAGGGGAAGGCAAAGCACCCCCTAAAGGTTTTCAGAGCCAAACATTATCCACCCTGTCTGCCTGTTACCTGCAGCTCTCCTTGCAGCAAGGCCACTGGGGCAAGAGTCCAGCAGAAAAATAGATTTTATTGTCAGGACAAAGCTGGGCTCTGTCACCCAAATAGAGCATGGCACCTCTGGAGCTAGGTGCAGATGGGCACTGAAGGATGCAAAACTATATGGGGGGGATGCAGATGGATGCAAAGCCATGCAGAGGGATGGATTGCACTGGGAGGATGTGTGGGGAGCTGCTGGTTGATGCTCTGGGGAACCAGTGAACACAGCAAAGGAAGGGTTTGATCCAGAAATCCAGAACAGGGGGCTGGTGGCAGCTGCCAAAACCACAGGAACAACCCCAGGCAGGGCAGGGTGGCAGCCACTGCCTTGGCTGTGAGACAGGAGCTCACGGGGGACCACGTCTGGAGGTGTTGGAGAGGCACAGAGCATCCTTGGAAGCTGTCAGAGGGGTGATGAGGTTTGGGGCACAGAGGGTGAGGCCACACAGCCAAGGAAATCGGGCTCCAATGCACACAGCCCCAGAATTTTACAGCTGAAACCACACTGCCTGATCCCTGCTCAGCGAGGAGGGACAAACCACCCCCAAGTGCTTCTCACTTCCCTCTTGAGGGTTCAGCAGGGTGGAAACTGCAAGTCTCTGGTGCTATTTACAGAGGTGAGTTTCCCCTGCAAAACCCCAAGAGCCAGAGGGCTGGGGCCATCTCTCCAGGGCCATCGCTCCACTCTGCCACACTCAAGAGCTCTGGCAATGCCAAAATCATGATTTCCTTCCCAACGGGAGCCTCAAGCACAGCACTGATCCCATCCTTTGTACCAGATACACGACACGGCACAGTGCTGCAGTTGCAGTGTCCCTGTGGCCATGGTGCCTCCTCTCCTGGTCTTTGAACCAAGCCCTGTGGTCCATTGGATGGTACCAGTGCTGCTTCCCTCTCTCCTTCAGGATCTGGGATGTGATGGGCCACATCCAATCACAAGATTCTGGGTTCCTCTGCTTTGGGCTCTGCTCCCCATGATCAGGATCAGCCTCCAGTATCCCTGCAATGGACACAGTAACAAAACATCCTCTGGTCTCTCCATTCCAGCTCCACATGGCAAGCACGAAACAGGAGTTTTTGAACCAAACAGAAAAACCCTTGACGCTGCTCCACTGAGGTTTTTAGTATCAGGTATTGCTGCTTCCTTCCTCCTTCAGCTGTTTCTGCAGAAAGGTCCCTCTGGACTGAGCTGAGTCACTGTTTTGCCATGCTCCCAGCACCTCGTGCCTCTTCCTGGCACCATGGCCACAGCCATGCCCAGCATCTCTGCAGGAAACAGGGAGAAACCTCTGGAAGCTGCCAGCAGCTCAGAGGTGGCTCTTTCCCTCTGTGAAAACAAGCTGTGTTATGACTGTGCTATTAATGTGTTATTAATGCTTCGTGCCCCGAGCCCAGCCGGGACTCAGTCACCCACGCAGGACATAGCACAGCCCTCCTGCCTCCCAGACATGGATGCACCAGAGAAAGTCAGTGTTTAAGGCACCTTATTGCGCTCCACGAGAGGTTCTATGAGTTGTGAGCAGGAGACAGGACAGCGGCTTGTGCCGACCGTCCTGAGAACAGGGAAAGGATGGGTGCTCTGAGTGATGCTTGGTCCTGGCAGCTGGTTCCAGTACAGAGTGAAACATCTTTCTCTGCAGAAGAAAACATCCCACTGGCACAGGCTGCCCAGAGCAGTGGTGGAATCACCATCCCTGGAGGGATTTAAAAGGCGTTTAGGTGTGGCACTTGGGGACGTGGTTCAGCAGTGAACATGGCAGTGCTGCAGGAATGGTTGGACTCAAAGATCTTAGAGGGCTTGTCCAACCTTTACGATTCTGGGATTCTGCTGCAGTCCTGTGATGCAAGGGCAGGTGCTGCAGAGCCTCCACTCCAGCAAGAACCTCTCAAACGTGGCCGCCTTGCCCAGGACACCTGTCCCTGGTCCCGGTGATACATCACCCTGCAGTGTCCCTCCCACCCTGTCCCCAGCAGCCCAGGGACCCATGAGCCAATGCAAGGTGCTGAGTGTGCAGCTGATTTGCATAGAAGGGACAAGGGGAAACCCCAGGAAATGCACAGCTCAGGCATTAATCAAATCTCTCTCTAATAATAAACCCCTGAGCCATGCAGGGGCTCGGGGCCACAGCTCGTGGGGCCATGGCAGGAGCCGAGGGGGAGTAGACACCGACGGAGAGTCAGACGTGAGTTACCCCATGGAGAGGCTGCAGGGGGAGATGGGGTGAGGGGCTTGTCTGTGCAAGGGCTTGGGGCTTGGTCACTCTCCCAGTGCCAGCAGGGAGTGGAGGGTCTGCTCAGGGCTCCCATCCTGCTGCTGGTGGTCAGTGCTGTGGGACTGGAGAGGGAATTACAGAATGGTGTGGGTTGGTAGGGAGCTTAATTCTCATCCAGTTCCAACCCCCTGCCATGGGCAGAGACACCTTCCACTATCCCAGGTTGCTCCAAGCCTCATCCAACCTGGCCTTGGACACTTCCCGGGATGAGGCAGCCACAGCTTCCCTGGGCACCCTGTGCCAGGGCCTCCCCACCCTCACACGAGAGGATTTTTTCCTGATAACTAATCTAAATCTACCCTCCTCCAGCTTAAAACCATCCTCCCTTGTCCTATGGTCACTTAAGCTTGGTGTGAGGGGTCAGTGGGGGAATTCGGGGTGCTGGTCCTGGTGGGTGAGAGGCAGAGGAAGACTCACCTGTTTCTGCTGGAAAACCCTCGGCTGGGAAGTCCGGCTGCCCTGTGCTGGGAGCACCACACGTACCTTGAGCTCCCCGAGGAGGGGAGGATCTGGCCTAGATGAGGCCAAACATTTCCTTGGACGTGCCCTCACAGCATCAGGGAAGGAGGTCCCTAGGCTGCAGCCTTGGCTTTAACACAGCCCCAGATCTCTGCTTCCCATACAATTATCCCATGGGAAACCCCACCCTGGTCAAGGATGGCTCAGCTCCCTGCCACCCCCAGGGCTTGCAGTAACCCCCAGGGGCTTCCTGCCCCCCTCGGGGGGCTTCTCTGGGTACAAAGATTCTTCCAAGAGCGTTTGAGGAGAGTGATGGCCTGAGCCTCGCTCTGCCCTGGGGATGTCTCCAGTCAGCTCGACAGAAAGTAATTATTTAATTTTACAGCAATGTTCATTGAACAACTGGGAGTGTCAGGCCAGCATCCCAGTGCAGAGAGGATTTTTCCCCGGGAATGGGAGAGTTTCACATGTGCTGCCCCAGGTAGGACCCAGCCCATCCTCAGCCCCTCTGCAGGGAAGGTGCTGGGTGGGCAGTGGCACGACCAACGTGCAAAGTACCCAATCTCTGCACACTCCCAAGTCCTGGAGAGAGAGGAGAGATCCTGGCAGAGTGCAGGGGATATTCTGGATAAAAATCAAGGGTTTGGCTTTGCCAAAGCAGCAGCTCAGCCTTTGGGCACACAGAGGCCGGCGCTGCGGCTTCGGGGAGTTTTAAACCTTTGGTTCCCGTCAGCACCAGCATCTCCCACCCGTGCAGGAAACAGCTGCGGCTCCAGGCACGGCTCTGGGGAGGGATGTGGCTCCCGGGAGCCTTCTCAGGCAGCAAAGGGCACGTTTCCACCATGGCCACCCTCGTGCTGGGTTACAGCCTCCTGCAGCTGCTCCGTCGCGCTGGCCGCAGACACCACGTGTGGCACAACACAGGAGCTCTTATTAGCCAGCTAATTCTTCAAACTGTAGCTTTGGAGCAGATTTTTGTGCTGCTGAGGACTGCTCCTGTGCACACGGGCACTGGGAGCGCCGGGGCAGCAGAGGATGGGACAAGCAGCCCATGACAGGGACAAGAGCACGTCCACCTCCAGCTGGCACTGGTTAAACTGGTGCCTGAAGTCTCCCGGGGAGATTTCCCTCCTTCTGTTGCTTTGACGTGTCTTATACATCAGCTCGGGTTTCACTATGACACCAGAACACCCAAGAGAAATGTCAGGAATGACACACAAGGTCGTGTTTCTGGTATTTTCAGAAAAGACTGTAAAGACAGGACTGGTCCCCGGTGCTTGTGCTCCCACTGGCAGGTGCAGGGATGCCCTCGGGGCACCTCTAAGCCAGGGTGGGCTCCCCGTGTGTCCCCTGAGAGTGGCACAGGACACACACACAGTTTGAAGAGCAGATTTGGCCCTGGGCTCTTGCCCAAGCCTGGGAACAGAGGGGGCTGAGGCACAGCTGGGATCTCCCTGCAAGGGGTCCCAGCCCTAGAAAGGGATGAGGCGGCTGCAGAGCAGCCCCGTGGTGGCCACCCCGTACCTACCTGTGCCTCTGCTCTGCAGCCATGGATGGGACACGTGTGGGGCAGGATGCCATGAACAACTGCACCGACCAGGAGTACTGGGACACCCTCGTTTCCCAGTGCATCCCCTGCAGCCTCGTGTGCAGCCAGCGCCCGGCCAGGAGGTGTGATGCTGTGTGTGGTGAGTGCTGGGGTGTCCCTGGACGGAAGAGTCAGGGATGGGGCAAAGCTGGGAGGGAGGATCAGACCCCGGGATGAGCCCAAGGGCAGGCTCTGAGCCAGCTCAGCTTTGCAGAGCTTCAAGCAAAAAACACAGGGGGATTCCTGACAGCTTCCCATGGATAGGCTGGGGCTGGGAACAGCTCAGGAGCGAGACCAGGATCAAGCGCTTGCATCTCTGCAGTGCTCCCTTCTGGGGTCACAGGGCTACACCAGCACTCACGTCCCCTATTGGGGCCACCCCACCCTCCAAAGGCAGGGCTGGGGAGCCACCACGTTCAGTGGATGTGGGTAATGATAAACCCCCGACGTGGGACAGGCACTGAGATGTCCTGAAAACAGGTGGGGAAAAGGAAAAGGAAGAGAGAAACTTTGCACCCAAACCCCGTGCCAGTGCCCTGCCATGAGTCACAGGCTGAGGTTGACTTAACGCCGTCCCAGGGTTCATTCAGTAGCCACAAGGGAACATCTCCTCGTTGAGGACAGGCGATGCCATTCCTGGCATCCCGAGCTGCTGCTGAGGCAGGTTTTGGTGTGTCGCAAAGAGCCGTGCAAGCCCCAGGGCGGCAGCAGCAGCTCTGAGAGCAGCAGCCAGGAGCTCCCAGGTGAGTACAGCTGCCTCTGGCTGGCAGAGACCGTCCCCTCCCTGAGCAGCTGCCAGCAGATGCCTTTTCCCAGCTCTCCAGCCAAACGCCACCCCAAATCCCGTGGATCTGTCATCCTGCCAGCCCTGCAGAGGCTGTCAGTGCCTACAGCAGTGGGCAGGTCTCACCCTGTGCCTGTCAGAGCAGAGAGCTGGGCTCATCCTCTCATGAATCCGGGCGCTGGGGTGGTGGAGGGATGTGCTGAGGACACCGTGTTCATCTCCCTCACCTCCCGCAGAGTCCATGGATTGCAACAAGAGACCCGGATTTTACTACGATGATCTTGTGAAGAACTGCATCGAGTGCAGCTCGGTGTGTGGGCAGCACCCCAAGGAATGCGCCCTGTCCTGCGAGCGTGAGTTGGGGAAGGGCCACCAAACCCAACCCCTTCGTCCCAGGGGCCTGCACTTTTGAAGGCTGCCATTTCACTGGGGCTGGGGAAAAGCAGCCAGGGCATCTCTTTCCCATTTTCTCCATCCTAGAGTGGCTTTTCCCTGTTGTGTGCTGGTGTTTTACAGGTTGGGCAGCTCCCCCAGCCAGGGCAGAATTGGCAGCTGTGGATCCCACCTGGCTGAGCTGCCCCCAGCCCTCGGGGAGGGGGAATACAAGGGGACAGGTAGATCCTCAAGATCTACAAGTCCTACACTGGGGTTGAGACGATCCCTGGAGATAGGGGAGGGTGTGAATGGGGTGTGGGAAGGGATCTCCTCTACCTCACCACGGAAGAGAAGTGCAGGTGAACAGAGGGGATACAGAGCTGCTGTGAAATTCTTTCCCAGGGGAGGGCACAGGTGCTATCAGCTCTTTCCCTATCAGAAAGCCACCCCGGAGGTGTCTGAGCTCCCCCATCTCTCCTGCCCCACAGCCACCCCTCCGGGGCCGGTGGCCGTGCTGGAGCAGAAGGCGTGTGCGGAGCAGGACCCGTGGCTGGTGCTGTACCTGCTGCTGGGGCTCTGCCTCTGCACCCTCATCTGCTCCCTGCTCCTGGGCTGGACTCACCTGCGCAGGAAGGGAGAGGGGGTCTCCTGCCAAGCCAGCGCTGGGACCTGCCACTGCAAGGAGGACCCTGCCAAAGGTGGGTGCTGGCAGCACTGGGGGCACTGGGAGAGGGTGGGGAGCTTGTGGGGGGCAGGCTCATGCTGGCAGGCACTGCTGGAGGGGCAGAAAGCAAAGCCAGGTCTGAACAGGGGAGGGAGGAAAAGCAAAGACAATGATGTGGTTCAGTCTGAGCCTGGAAGAGGGGCAGGACTGGACCCTTGTGCCCGATTCTCCACCATAACCCCCTCCTCAGTCACTCCTTGCAAAGCCCCAGGCACAGCTTCCCGCTGCCAGGCAAGGCTCTATAGCCAGCACCTCTCCAGTCTCCATCCAGAGGCTGAGGGGCAAAAAGCCAATCCTCCTCCAAAATAAACACCTGTCCCAGAAAACCCCTGTTTTAGTTCTGGAGCCGGATGAGCTTCACAAGTCCATGTGTTAAGAAGAAAAGGAGAAAGGATAATGTGGAGAAATTCAACATGGAAAAGGTGTTTTTATTCTTCCTCCTTTTATTCTCTCCTGCCTTTCCAAAGAAAAATTGCCTACTTACCTATTTCTGCACACACATCACACACATCCTTGTTTACATACATCCACCTCAAAGCCATGAATATCAAAAATCACAGAGGAAGAGCCCATGAGCCAATGTCACACCTGGAGTCACTCCCAGGACTGTCACTCAAGCCATTCCTGTCTGCTTTGCTGAAGGACATGGGGATCAAAGGGTCATTTTTAAGGGAAGCCACCAGGTTTGGAGAGATTTTCTGGGTGTTCTAGGTGATGCAGCAAATCCATGCTGGGAGCTGGATGTCCTCTCCTGTTCCAGGACCAGCTTTTCACAGGCTCTAGTGCAGCACTTCAGAGCATTCCTCAGGTAAAAGCTGCTCTAAACCCCCTCAGCTGCCGCACTGTTTATTTGCAGATCGGCTGGTGGAAGCTGGCAGCGTTGGTGATGGATTCACCAGCATCAGAATCCCAGAGCCAGTGGAAACCTGTGGCTTCTGCTTCCTTGGACACAGCTCTGCTGTACAAGAGACCAAGTCCTGCCACAGCACCTCCTGTCAAGCTGGGGAAAGGGCTGCTCCCTCCTTCACCGGCATCTGCAGCACGGGAAGCGCTGGGGCCATTCCCAGCCCTGACGATGGCCACTTCAAAATCATCTGTTCTCCTTCCCAGGAGAAGACACCCATGGTGTGACCACAGTGGATGTTCCAGCACGGGATCACAATTGAGGGATGCTCCCTCTGCCTCCAAACCAAAGCTGCTTCACCCTCTTGTTGCCAGTGACTGGAACAGCCTCTACCCAGCCCCGGCTGTGCCAAGGGCTGTAGGATACAGACAGGGCTGGAGGTTGCACAGAGCTGTTTGCTTCCACTCAGGAAATTAAATTCCCATTGTTCTTGTGCACTCCCAGTGAAAGAAGTCTCCTCCCATGTAGCAGCATCTGACTTCATCCTCCAACTTGACCTCAGTGCATCCCAGCCATCGGGGATGTCTCATGGGGGCTTTTCATCCTGGTTCCACCCCCAGCATCCCTGCAAAGGAACAGGCTGTGGTGCCTGCTGCTCACTGGTCCCCATGGAGAGCTCACCTCTCCCTGCTTGGAGATTCCATTGCATGCCAGAACAAGTTGCAGCAGCTCTGTAAACATCTCAAACATGGAACTGGACCCAAGGATTCACTGGTGAAACTTGTAAGGACCCAGTGTGGGAAGCTCCACTGTCAGCTTCCAGCACAGCCAGGGGTGATGGTGAGGCTTTGCCTCATGACAGGGCATGATGCTGCACACAAGGAGCTGGGACAGGCACCAAAATCCTCAATGGAATTGGGTTTAAATATGAAAACTCATCCAAGGCTGCGATCTTTCTACAAAACTGGATTTATGTATATCTGACCTGGGTTATCCTGAAGAGCTGGTAAAAGTGAGGAATCAGCTGGAGATAAAGCTGCTTTGAGAGTATATTTTTATCTGACCTGGCTTTGAAAGCTACCATGGAAAAATAGGGGTTTCAATGTGTAACTTGAGGTTCTCATTTCCACTAAAGGAGACTGTAGGAATTTTTTGTTTGGTAAGGAATTGCTCCTGGTAGGAGCCCATCCCCTCTACTGTCTCAGACTAGAGCTTCAAACTTGGAAGAATAAACATAAGTCAATACATGCACAAATTTGTGCTGGGAAAGCAGACAGCTGGAGAAAACACAAGCAGAGTTCTAACAGATTCTGTCCCTTCTACATTATATATCTCTTTAAATGTAAATACTTTCTTATCATTAAAAGGCATCATCTGGGAGGTTGAGCCTCTCACTCTGGTCACCTCCCACTCTTCCAGCTTCCACAGTGGATGGGTCTCCCAACTTCCAAACCTTCCCTACATCCCAGTAAACCTGGGGACCCTCTTGGCCTCCCCTCTCACATCAACAGCTTCCCCTCCACCTCCACAGCAGCATCTTCCATGGCCTCTGCTCCCTCCTGTGGAATGTGCTCCAATGCCCTCTGGTCTCCTGCTGTCAGTTCCTGTGGTCTCCAGTGGTCTCCTGTGGAGACCAGTTCCTGTGGTCTCCTGCCCCACAGCCTCAGCTCCCACAGTCTCCAACACCATGGCCCCAAATCCTGTGACATCACTGGCAACCCAATTCCTCTAGACCTCCAAAAGTCTTTCAGCCCCAGAATTCACTTTGGCCTCCACCCCTGCTCAGCCTCAGCTCTTCCTCATTCTGCACCCTGGCACAGCTTAATCTCTCCCTCAGCTTCCCCGCTCTCTCGGTTGCTGTTCCAGCTCAGCTTCTTTCTTGTCCTCCCACCATCTCCTGCTCTGCCATTCATCTCCTACATCCTTCAGCCTCCCTTTGCATTCTTGCTCTGCTCCTGCTCTGTTCTCAGGCTCCTGTTCATGCTCAGACCTCCAAAGCCCCTTGGCTTCTCCTCACCCTCCTCTCCTGCTCCATCTCCTGCTTCCTCTGCCTTCCTACAACACTGGGTTCCCCACCCTCACTGGGGCTCTGATCCCCCTCAGGTGGGGCCCCCCAGCACCGTCAGCCCCACTTCTTTTCCTGCTCTGGGTTTCCCTTCCCAGAAACATGCTCAGACTCTGCAGGGAGAATCCCAGAATAGTTTGGGTTGGAAGTGATCTCAAAAAATCATCACATTCCAATCCCCTGCCATGGGCAGGGACACCTTCCACTGGACCAGGTTGGTCCAAGCCCCGTCCAACCTGGCCTTGGACACTTCCAGGGATGGGCAGCCACAGCTTCTCTGGGCACCCTGTGCCAGGGCCTCCCCACCGTCACAGGGATGAATTTCTTCCCAATATTCCATCTAACCCTGCCCTCTGGCAGTGTGAAGCCATTTCCCCTTGTCCTGTTACCCTAGGCCCTTATCCAAAGTCCCTCTCCAGCTCTCCTGGAGCCCCTTTAGGCCCTGGAAGGGGCTCTGAGGTCTTCCTGGAGCTTTCTCTTCTCCAGGTGAACAGCCCCAGCTCTCCCAGCCTGGCTCCATGGCACAGGGGCTCCAGCCCTCGGAGCAGCTCTGTGGACTCTCTCTGCAGTTCCACATCGGGCTCCAGCACTGAAATCTGTGCTCCAGGTGAAAGGTTCTGCACTTACCTTGGGGCAGCACCAGCACATCCTCCGCTAGCACCAGGGCTGGGAATGCCCTCAGCTCTGTGCCCCCCCCTGCCCAAGCGCTTCCCAGCGAGGACAGGCACTTCAGGAGC